>NC_068419.1:12253428-12553428 GCF_023724105.1 Carassius gibelio
GAAAGCTACTTCAAAGTCCACATTTGTACCAATACATGTACAGGCACACTTAAAAAACAAAAAAAGGCTATTCTTAGAAAACTAACAGAGCATATGAAGAAATTTAACTTTTATTTCTACTCCTCTATTGTTTTGCTTTGGCCTGTAACAGGACAGCAACAGGCTCAACATTTATTCAGACATTGGATTTTATATTGACAGTAAATCTGTGTGACAGATGAGAGATGGTGCTGCACAATCATTTTAACAAATAATGTCTCCAATCAGCATTTTGGTCTAGTTTTTCAGCAGAAATGTCTACAAATCATTAACGACAAGATACATTTGATGCAAAATTGTGTCATAAGACAAGCTTTCTGAATATATATTATAAAAAATGTTTAAAATATTACATTTAATTGATTGTAGACAATAATTGATAATATTTCATTACATAATTTAGTGTGAGTTTTTATAATTTTTCTCACTTTTTTACATTTATTTATGAAGTGTAATATCAGCAGCGGGGGGGATTTGTGGACAACAACAAAAAAAAAATACACTAAACAAGTGTTTCCCAAAAAACTTGCGTGCTGTTGTTCAAAGATGGGGACTTTTTATTTCTGTATGCTTCTATGAACGGAGAATATGTGAGAAATGTCTCTTTGAATACACCATGCACGACAATGCTAAATAATGCCTAGTAATAGACAGACATGTGAAATTACAAGGATACATAGCTAACTTTCATATTTCTTCTTTGTTGAGTTCTAGTACCTCGTGACAGGCGCCCAGCCCATCCACTGCCATTAAACCCTGTTTTATTTTCAGTGCCAGTGTTGATGCTACTGAAGCTTCCAGCCTCTTTGCTTTAATCTCCAAAGCTTAAAAAAGCACCATGGACTCTGCTTCACCTTGACACTCTAAGTATAGGATAGATCTACATCTGTGCACCCGATAATCACACAGACGCTCTAAAACCAGCACGCCTCACTCTCTGTTTCACACTAAATTAAGGTGCTTGAAGAGACAGATGATTAGCCACTACAGAAAGAACCATCTCCATACAATGACCTGACATACAACACACTCTAAACACCAATGAAAAAGATTGAAAAAGTCCAAACTGAAAACATTCAGATCAGATTTGTGTGTTTGAGGGTGAAACTGACCTTTTCTTTGTCACTTGCCTCTCTGGCAACAGTAGATCCCTACAGAGAAGAAAAATTGGAACATGTCAAAGCATATCATAACCGTCGTCTGGTTTGACTTGGCCAGTCTTTTTTCATAATCCTTACCTTCAGGTCATATTTCTTATACACAGACAACCGGTGGCTGAAAACGTTGCGTGTGACTATCATGTAAGTCTCATCTCCATCTACAGTGAGGCGGTACATGCCTAGAAACTGTGGCAGGAGTGTGGTACCATGACATTCCACAATATACTGCAGTGAAAAAAAGACATTAAAAAGACATTATACCTGGCTCACAAGAAATGTGCATGTCAATGTACAAATGATTGGGAAAACATGGAGAATGAAGGAGCTTGTTCGCACCTGGTGGTACTTTTTGAGGATGTTGTGCATCTCGGCCACGTCCTCACTGCTTATGGTTTTGATGACGTACCTCTTGTCGTAGGAGGTGTGGAAGCGAGCACCACTACGTCCCTGAGCTTCACTGACGAGGGGCGCGCTGCGTGTCAAAGAGTTCTGCCAACACACATAGGAAAGAGGTCTTAGCACACACAAAAATGGTGGCAATGTTACACAAGCTAATGTAAAAGGCTGTTTTGAGCCAGAAAATCAGCCCCTTGAACCTGCTGGTTTCAATCCAACTAATGTCATTATTCAGGAAGCCACTCAATTTGGCTAGTCCAATGCAACAAAACGAAATTCCTATCAATACTGTCGATGGGGGACATTTGTTGTGTTGCAGAGCCACTATATATATTATATCTGAAATGAAATGATTTCATTTACAAATATCATGCACTACTGTTTAAAGGCGTGAGGTTTCTTTTCATGTTTTTGAAAGAAGTAGCTAAAGCTCACCAAGGCTACATCAAAAATACAGAAAAGGGTATGTATGTTTCTGGTGATCTGGTGTGCAAATCACTACTATAATTGCCCTGCCCACAAACACATGACCACTGACATTAAAACACTCTGCAATATCCAACCATTTTCCCTCACCGACTGAAGTGGTCTGCCCTTGTGTCTGTTCCAGTTATATATACAAAAAAAAAAAAAAAAAACGGTGGACGCATGGTGCACTTGAAAGGACCGGAGGGTCTCTGCTCCGTGAGGGTGAGTGAAGGACACAGCTGCACAGAGCAGCTCGAATCACTCTACATACATTCCCAAGGTCTGCTACCTCAAACTCATAAACACCCACACGTTTCCCTACCACCTCCCTCGGTCTGAGTATCAGAGCCTCTTTCTACATGTGCTTGGATTTATATTCATCAAGTTTAGCCATTAAACACAAAACCAAAAGCAGGATGTGAAATGTCTAAAGGTTTCACAGGCTGAGTCATGCAGGTTAGGGCTTGTAGCTGTTCAGCCGACGGCTTGTTCCGCAGGGAAGTGTGTGCACGGATGGGCTGAAAATAGTGATGATGAGGCAGAAGATGCAGGGTGGACTGAGGAACCACAACTCTAGGAAGTCATAGCGGTATTACGCTAGATCACGATTACAAAACAGCTTTGTTATACAGGTAGATATTTGACTTGTGGCTTAACGTCCAGTCCCAAGTACCGCCCACTTATGACCAACATGAAAAGCAGTCCTAAACTAGCATAATTATATAGGACGGGTTTTCAACCTTTTCTTTTTAATGGCTGTTATTGACTCCACAATCATATTACAAGGTCTCTTCCAGTAGTAATTAACTAGGATCAAAGATAAGGATTAAAAAAATATTTTTCAGTTTCTATAAACCTATATAAAATATTTTAAACATAGCATATCTAGAAAAAATGCATAATAAGATTTGATTCATTTACATGACTTTGACCGTTACAATAACTATACTTTTAAAATGATATTACTTCATACAGTGCCTCCCACTAATATTGACACCTTTGATTAATATGAGCAAAGGCGGCTGTAAAAATAAATCTGCATCATTTATCCTTTTTGATCTTTTATTAAAAAGTGCACAAAATTGTAAACTTTCATTGAAGTTAAACAATTTTAAGGTTTGAATCACGTGGTATGTTAAGCAGCAGCGCAATGTGCATGCTTTGTTTACATGAACTGGATGTGTGCATGCGTCGTGATGCGTCACTGCAGACGGGATGAGGAAAAGAATTGTTAAATAAAGTGTTTTTTTTTCTTTGCGCACAAAAAGTATTCTCGCAGCTTTGTAAACTTATGGTTGAACTCCTGATGCCACATTCACTATTTTACCAATATCCTTGCTACATTTCTGTGCCTTGACCGTGGAAGTTTCTCTTGCGGTCTATGGAGGGTCAGAGAGGTCTTGGATTTTATCAAAAATATAATTTGTGCTCCGAAAATGAAAGAAGGTCTTACGGAACTACAATCCCATGAATCATTGGAATGACAGAATCAAATTACAAATGACTAGTCTTCAACAGTCAAACTTGAAAATAAGCTGAAATGATGTGAACAGATGGTTTCAACAAAAGCATAGAACTGATTCACAATCCCGGAGCTCACAACAAGTACATCTTTAAAGTTTTATTAAAAAAAAAAAAACAATATGACTATGAAGAAAATGACTTTCTTTTTTACTTCTGGAACCTAACTTTTGCACTTCAATGTTCGTTTTAAGTCATCTTGTGGCTCCGTTGGAAGTTTTCTGAGGCGTACAAGTGAGCATCAGCCCCCTGACATAGGGCCTCCTTCACACTGACTAGTCTATTTAGAAAATACAGAGTTGTTAAACACACTTCTAAATTTGCAAAACTCTTTCTGCTAGCTTGTCTTAGTGCAATGGTGGTTTCATTCTTCTCTGATGTATAACACAGGAAGCCAATACAACGGTATACCTGAGGTAAACAGCTCATATTGAACATCTCTAATCAAGACCATAAAATAAGCAGCACATTCTGGGAAGCTGATGTTTTTGCGCATGTGTAGGGTTGACGTAATGCCTTTTAAAACCACATAAGCAGACAGGGAGCTCTAACCAAGGCCCTTAGCGTTTTCTGATTACAGGAGCAAAGGCAAATCTTCCTCATTATCCAAAATAAGAAATGTTGAGAAGAGCCTTTCCATTTATTGCACATTGATTGCGACTATTCTTGCTAAAAAAGGTATTTTCTTCCATGAAAGGGATATAAGGAAAAGAATATAAGGGGAATTAAGAATGTTCGTGGGAGGCTGAAGGATACAAGGACAGCTCTGACATTACGGTGTTATTATGGGGAATAATGGTCTTCATTACGACAGCAAATTGAGTGGTTAATGACTAAATTACCTCTTGGTAATCATGGGCTTTTCTCACAGAGACTGCATTGTTTAGTAGTGAGTACACTGGTGTTTTGTGTGGTTCAACTGCAGTAATTTGCTGTGGTTTTAAGACACATTGAATGCGACACCTTGGATCATTTCTTCTCTCTTTCACAAAGCCTACCTGGAAGTCCTGGTCATCGATGCTGAACCTCTCTCTCAAATTCCGGAAAACAAGAGGGCAATACTCTTTAAACTTAAAATGGCTTGGCATATTCTCTCTGAAAAGCAAAGAAGAAAAAGCATAAAAGCGAAGAAACATCTCGAGAATTGTCTGGTTAAATCTCACAAAGAAAAGTCTGTTGGTTAATTATTAACCATGCTTTTTTGCTTTAAGTCTAAACTTGGTTTAAATTAAATGCTACTGTGTCCTACCAACATTTTTTACTTCTAACTTAAAAGGTTAGTTCACCCAAAAATGAATATCAGCCTGTGTTTTACTCACCCTCAAGGCATCCTAGGTGTATATGACTTTCTTCTTTCAGACGAATCCAACTGGAGTTTTATAAAAAATTGTCCTGGCTCTTCTAAGCTCTATCACTGTAGTGGGTGGGTGTTTCTGTTCAACGGTTACAAAAACTCAAACGTGTTAAATAAAGTGCGCGCATCCATAATAAACCATGCCTCACACAGCTCGAATAAAGGCCTCTTGTAACGAATTCTTGCGTTTCACTAAGAAAAATATCCTTATGAATGTAGTATGCGAAAGTGTTCCGGTGGATGACGTAGGATGTACGCATCACTCACGCACCTCGGAGATATGCTACTCTCGCGAGTTTGTTTAAGGAGGCAAAGTTTCCTAACTTTAGCCAAGGAAAAGTCTCCTCTTGGCTAGTACAGAAATCCTCAGACATTTTTCTTTACAAATCCTCGTTTTGTGCTTCTAATTATGACTGGCATTTTGTTTTGTTCTCCCTCCGCGTTCGTCACTATTCACACAATGGCGACGTCCTACGTCATCCACCAGAACTGCTTCCGTTTATGACAGATGGATTTTATAAGTTTTTATAACATTTGAAATGTGGATATTTTTCTGACAAAAAAATGCATGGATTCACTACAGGAGGCTTTCATTAACCCCCCAGAGCCGTGTGAGGCATGTTTTATTACGGATGCGCGCACTTTACTTAACGTGTTTTGGACACCCAACCACTACAATGATAGAGTTTAAAGGTGCTGTAGGGAACTTTTGTAAAAAAAATATTTTTTACATATTTATTAAACATGTCATTATGTCCTGCCAGTAGAATATGAGACAGATAAGCTGTGAAAAAAAATCAAGCTCCTCTGGCACCTCCCAGTGGTCCTATTGCCATTTGCAGAAACTCCATCGCTCCCGGTAAAAAACAACCAATCAGAGCTGCGGTCCGTAACTTTGTTTGTGTTCAATATGTAGAAAAATGTATATAATAAGCGAGTACACTATGAATCAATTTTCCAAACCGTGTTTTTGGCTTTTCCTGAATCACTAGGGTGCACCTATAATAAGTGTTTATATTCTGACTATTTTAGATTGCTTCGGGGGTACCGCGGCGGAGTAACCCAGTACCTTTGTGATTCTTCATAGACATAAACAGAGAGAAGTAGTTCCGGCTACGATGTTCTTCCGCAAGACGCAAGCAGTTCTGTTTATTAACCGCTAGAGCGTCAAAAGTTCCCTACCGCAGCTTTAAAAGAGCCAGGACAATTTTTTATATAACTCAGATTGGATTCGTCTGAAAGAAAAAAAAAAGACATATACACCTAGGATAGCTTGAGGGCGAGTAAAACACAGTCTTTTTAAATGAAATCTAATTCAGACATGTTCTTGACAGATTTCATAAGATTCACCTCTCTAACATGATTCAAAGATTAAAATATGTTGGAACATAACAGTTGGGAATGGGGAAAACCTTGAGAAGAACTCACTTGTTGAAAAGGTGGTTGTCCACCTTAATCTTCGAGTAGGCTTTGAAGTCATCAGGCATTAGCATGATGGGGATCTGAACATGGCTCAACTCGTTTATCTAGAGAGAAGGAGAGAGAAAGAGGAGAGAGATTCAGTTACTGGTTACTTGCTCAGGGTCCAGGTCTTTAAATGGGAGTCAAATGTAGTGGTCACCCAATATAGGCATGGAAACGTGTGACAAACACCAATGTCTTGAGAGCAAGGTGGCCTATGTAAATATACATTTAACACAATTTAATAATAGCAAATGAAATGTACAAATATGTTGAAAATAAATAACCTAATTTAATTATTTGAAAGAACATTTACTAAAAATCCACCTACAAGACTCAATTGCCTGTCAGGCTACCAATAAGCAACATAATTCCAACACTTGAAAGACTTGTGCCAATCAGATGTACTTATACTGGTTAACAGCTACAGCAACCACACGCTTTTGTGATGAACATAATTATTTTTGTGACACTGAACCAATCAAAGCACACAAACAGGAGGTGCTGAGATGTGCTGGGCACAGAAAGCCATGAGTGTGAGTGATGTGTTCTGCTCATCAGAGGGCGATATCTCTGTGGCACAATGCTCTACTTTGCTCCGGTCAGGGTCTGAAACAATGTGCTACATTCAACAGTCATCAGTTCCTGCTTTGCACAGTTTGCTCTTATGAAAACAACACTAGAGCATTTTTGTAATAAAACTGTAATAATGGAAATTACTGCTATACCAAGAGAAGTGGGAATTTAAAACTGCTGTGGCCAGTTTTCATTCCAACAAAAAGATCTGGTGACTCATAGGTTCTTTCCCTCTATTAAGAAATAAATAAATAACAATAGCGCTAACTAAACTCAAGAGGACTGCAGAAGGCCTTAATTACTGTGATATATCTGTTTGTTTGAGGATGTGCATGCACCAGGGTAATTATGAGCAATCAAACAGGCATGAAGCACCATGGGAGATCAAAGATGTTTGACACTCTGCAGCAACAGACAATCCTCAGAGCAGTAAATAATAAATATGAAGTGTAGGAAAACTACAAATAAGTAAGGTTGCATTGAAATTAAAAATGTGGCTGATAAGTGGGGGACATTCAAATTTGATGCTATTTTGTAAATACGTTATAAATAAAAGACTAAGAACTAAAGTCTATCATCTTAAATACTACAAGTGAATTTAACCATCGCAACATTATAACATACCTTAACAACAATGAATATGATTTGCTAAAGATTAAACCTAACAGTATTTACTGTAACTGTTTTTTAAAGATTAATTTTAAGAGAGCATATACTGGTAAAGATATATATATATATATATATATATATATATATATATATATATAGCATTAAATGATACAGTGAATTTGAGCATCACAAAATAATAACGTACAGTAAGAACATGTATAGTATCAATCATGTTGGTAAATAATTGGAGTACTAATATATTGCACATTCCTGTAAATATGTAAATTTTTAAATCATAAAATTAGGGCTGCTCCGATGCGTGATTTCACATAGAGCAGCTGTTACTACACGGAGCCATTGTTAACTGAGAAGATGCGCAAATCCACGTTCATTTTCAGCATTTATTTGCGCATCTTCTCAGTTAACAACGGCTCCGTGTAGTAACTGCTGCTCTGTGAAATCACGCACCTGGGGGAATTTACCGCAGATTAGAGGATTTATAAATAAATCCATAAAAATAAATGCATGAACAGTACATGAGAACATGAACAATTTTGCAACCAAATTGTGATGTGATATCTGCCATTCACAGAAGATAACAGTCATTTAGGATCTAACATAATTAGATCTAATCAGTTTGAAATACCAATTTTAATCAAAGAGAAAGTAACAGCTAATTGCTTCACTTCCACTGAAAATACATTATAACAGCAGTCAAAGGTCAAAGAAGCTACATTTAAGGGCTCTCTGCCTGTCAGTCACAATGTTTTGCATCGACCCACTGCGATGTAATCCCTCAGAGAACACAGAGCACTGAGGTCTCAAGAGACTTTCCTATTGGCTGATCAAATGCCAGGCTTCTGGAGTTGAAGGGTGTCTTAGAGCCTAGTTCACTGTTGGTAAGCAGTGCTACCTACTGTATAGGAGGCAGAATGTCTGTTTTCTTCGTAGTTTGAGGAAATGTGATTATATCTCATTTGTTCTGCATGTCAACATCTACATGACATGTGACATCCAAGAAGAGACCGTTATTTAGCTTCCTTTGTGTATAATTAGCTTGTTTTAAAATATAAAATTCACGATTGATGCTAATATTTTCTTTCATGGTGAAATGGTAAATGGTTAAGGTTTAATCTAAATTCTAAAATAAAGATAAGACAAATAAAAATAAACAGAATGAGAGCTCAATTTACATCTTGGATGGCTTTAAGGATTGTAAATGTTCATTACTGGGTAAACTATTCCTTTAAATCAGCCCTGCTAGAGTCCTTAAAGGGATAGTTCACCCAAAAGTGAAATTTCTTTCATTAATGACTCAACCTCATGTCATTCTTTTCATTTTAGGGTGAACTATCCCTTTATCATTCCAATGAGTTTTACACTTCATTTCTGACAAAAAGGATGTGAGTGGAGTTTTTTTTGCCCCCTCAGTCAGAAAGCTTCAGGCCAATCAGAGCGGACTCGGAGTTACTGAAGCCCTTTACGAGAATGAAAATTGTGAAAGGAAGTCAGGCATTTTAAACATGGTCACTTGAAACCCTTTAAAACACCTTGTTCCTGACATAAGCATGTCTGAGGAGGCTGTACTGCGGTTACTGCTTCGTGAGTTAGGCTCGTCTTTCACGCTGTGGTCAGAAAATTAGGCTATTAATAGCACTACGCATTAAGAGGTTTAATTTTTATTTGTAACACCAAGCATAAGCCAATCAGGTAGATTTCGACAAAAATGCTTTGCTTGGACGGTAAACATGATGAATCTTTTTTCGTACTGTTCAAGGAAATTAAATGTCACATGAGGAAACCAACGTTATGTAGAACGGAAACAAATTTCATGAAAGTTTTTGCCCACTCATCACTTAAACTGAAACTATTTTTTCTCTAGATTGTGCTGACACAAACCGTTCATCCTTTTTATATAATAGATGGGCTGTCTGACCAGAAGAAACAGAACTGCTCTTTGGGCCTCCGCCAGGCTGTTGTAAACACTATTTATCACAGATCAAGAGAGCTACAGGCAGAGCGCTGCTGCAGACGACATACAAGCATCCAGAGAAGCAGCCGCTCGGCACCACGAGAACATGACACTAAATCACCCACAAACCAAAAGAGTGCAAACCGAAAGCAGAGGGGACAAAAAATCTCCATCTCAACACCTTTTAGTTTTAAATAACATTTAAAACACTGTGGCATAGTGACACAGTAAAACCACAGTTTTTTGCCCCTGTAGAATGGGATTAGTGCAGTGTTTATTTGAAATGCAATTAAAGCTAAGCGGTAATGTGAAGGGTTAAGAGGTAACAGTCGCTTACAGAAACATGTGCGAGCAGGATGAGGTATGAGCTGTGCTTTCGAGAGGACTAAGGGCTGTCTACTGGCAATGGTGGAGCAACAGTGAGCACAGAGGGAAACTGCTCTCTGTGACCCCCGTCAGCTACGGCAGGGGGCCCTCTCAGTAGCTAGCTACAACTTATTTTGGAAACCAAACCTACGCCTTTTCAGGACTCTGTACCACGTGGACAAATAAGGAACTATGTATGTTCCTTATTTTATTAAACAAAGTAGGCCTATATTTGACATCTGGTCCATGAATAACTAGGGCTAAAGACAAAGATTACACTGAATGTGGAAAAATGCCCCCAATAAATCATTTTTGGGTGACTTCTGTGATTTTTTTTGTCTGCTATCAAACATTTTTTATATTTTCATAAGTTCACTATTTCAATTAACGAAATCAGGTAAAGTATTTAGCAAACAAAATGCAATTTCAACATTTCATTCACTCTAATGATGGTTGAAATAAACCAGAAATAAAATAAAATATAACATGCAAAACTGAAACTGAAAACGAAAACAAAAGAAGATATTTTGAATGTGTTTTATTGACCATACAGTGGAAATCAATCATTCTATTCGGTTATCAAAAATCCTGAAAATATATTTTTTGTGTTCCAGAGAAGAAAGAAAGTCATACAGGTTTATAACAAAATAACGGTTAGAAAATGACAACAGTTTAAATTTAAATTTTAATTAATTTTACACAGATCGGATGGGCTAATTTTTTATGAATTAATTAAAAAATATATATACTTTACAAGATAATTTATATGCTATTACATGAAAAGCACTTAACATGAATAAGTAGGGGTGTGACGGTTAGTATATAACCGTGAGACCGGCGGTTATAGTTGAACACCGTCATCAGAACTCTATAACCGCCAAAACCGTGTCATTAAAATATTTTTGTACAAACATTTTTTAGCAAAAATTATTTTCATTTTTTAGATAGGATCATAAGATGCGCAATATATTGGGAGACATGGTTTTTTCCACTTAATGAAGTTTTGTAAATCGTCAGACATGATATTTACCACTTCATAAAATTTTGCTTTGTAGAAAACTTTTCTTAAAAACGAATTTCGTTTTGTACAAATCTTATCTTAATTTTAATAAATGTTTCATCAACCAATTGCATGTATTTTAATAAATAAAAAGCTAATATAGCAGACAATGATAACCGTGACACGGAAGCACCAGCGCGCCGCGTTCACTTGCACTGCACTGTGAACTAGAGCACATCTCATCGTAATGAAACTCAGCGTAGGCCTATGCCTCATTAGCATTAAATATATTTGCTGCATCCTTTCTAGAACAGACAATGGCTTTTTTTGCGGCTCGCATCAGCAAAGCATTGCATCGCCATAGACCGCAAAATAATCAGCGGATGGCGGGCGGGTGCGGCTTTGAAATTTGCTCTATGATTTCCGCGAAGCAGAAAACGAGGACGGAATCTCGAAATCCAGTCATGAAAATGAAAGTTGCATTTTAATCTGGACAGTCATGGAATTTGCCAAAGTTAGCATAAAATAATCAAATAAAATCTCCATATGGACCAGTATTTGTAAATGTTAAGCCGCAAAAGTTGTTTAAACTATAAATCCGTGTTCTGCGCGTCTCTGTGTGAATTAATGAATGGCAGAGACGTGCAGGTTTGTTTACTACATAGACTGAAGCGCATGACCCTTGCATTAATTTCAGCATCTGAGCTTCAGAGTTCTCTCTCCATCAAGCGATCTGAACTTTTCAGTTCATCTCAATGGACGCACAGCGCACCTGTATTTGATGCTCTGTAAACTCTGTGTGAATGCGCATGACTCACCGTCACTTTATAACTGATAGCGCTGTTTCTCACACATGCAAAGAGAGAGAGCGAGAGTCTTACCACGCTTAAACAACACGCTATATGTAAACTATTCTTTGTTGTCTTCTACTGTCAAAATAGAGTTCATTTAGAATTATTCATATTCATTTTCGAAGAAGCAGAAGACATACCAGTTTCTCCGGTAGTGGGCGGAGCTAATGCGCAAATGGCAATGGCTTTTTTTGCAGCTCGCATCAGCAAAGCATTGCATCGGATGGCGGGCAGGTGCAGCTTTGAAATTTGCTCAAAAAACGTTGGCGCGGATGATTTGTGTTTTGTGAAGTTTTGTGACAGATCTCCTTAATAAACGGAGGTCTGAAATCTCTGCCTCTTTACCGATCAGAGCGCACGCTGACACGGAGTTAACCCGCTATCTCCAAGAACAACCCCCATCCACCCCCCGACGGTTATGTTATAAACCGTCACATTTGACTCACGTCATAACCGTCATCACCAATTCTGAAACCGGCACACCCCTATGAATAAGTGCTTATACAGATTTAAAACAAATGTTTCTTTAGCTTCCAAAAAACAGCTAACCATTAGCGCTTGTAACCTTAATCCAATAAATTCTACTCGGTGAGCCAGTGAGCAGTTTTGGAGACGTTGCACTGCACAAGATTAGAAACTGTGAGAAACTGGAGTAGACAACATACTCCACTGTCCCAGTTTCCACCTACATGCTAGATCTTTTGAGGATCCAGCATAACATTTTCAACAAAGCCAGGGGCGGCTGCGCAGGAT
This sequence comes from Carassius gibelio, assembly GCF_023724105.1. Classification (NCBI taxonomy): domain Eukaryota; kingdom Metazoa; phylum Chordata; class Actinopteri; order Cypriniformes; family Cyprinidae; genus Carassius; species Carassius gibelio. The sequence continues at coordinate 12,265,955 of NC_068419.1, forward strand.
CTCCTCGGCTTGTTCCCTCATACGAATATAAATACAAATTAAAGCTGCAAGCAGCGATGAACGGGCCCTCGCACCCGGGCTCACCGGCAGCGAGTGGCTTTAGTTAATAGGTGAACGGTGAGAAATATGCGTTTAAACTCATAAATATAAGTAGAATATATCAATGTTTATTCCATATATGTGCCAATCTTCCTGTTGCCAGCAGGTGGCGCTATCATTATAATGGAAAATTGGCCTTCAGATGTGTTCAGGGCAGGACTTTTATCGAACATGTGAGGTTTGGGGAGGATTGGACATTTTATGCCTGAGTTACAACAACATCCTATTTCATGGCGAAACAATGAAATTTGTCAGGCCGCCATGGACACGCCCTTTAACGAAACCTCAAGATCTTCGCAATTTAAGATCGCAAAAGGCTTTAGATTACACTGACCAAGTTTGGTGTTGATCTGAATAAATATCTAGGAGGAGTTCGTTAAAGTACAACCCCTGAAAATGGCCAAAACAACACTAATTTTGCAGAGAAAATTCCAAATAACTGACTTCCTGTTGGGATTCGGACTTCGTACCAAGAGACTTTTTCGTAGATATTGGTGTGTTACATGTGTGTACCGATTTTTGTACATGTACGTGAAACATAGCTCAAGGCGCACTCCGTTTAAAGTGTATACGCACTCCGTTGAAAGTGTATAGGTGGCGCTATTGAGCCATTTTGCCACACTCGATGGAATATTGGCCTTCAGATCTGTCCAGGCCACGACCCTTATCACACAAGTGAAGTTTGGGCAAGATCGGACATTTTATGCCTGAGTTATAACATCTTTTATTCCCACGGCGAGACATTGAACTTCATCACGGCGCCATGGACACACCTTTTAACAAAAACTCAAGATCTTCACAACTAAACATCACACAGGTCTTTAGATTAGACTGACCACAAAAAAGACATTGATGTCATAAAATTTCTAGGAGTAGTTTGTCGCAGTGTAAAATATGTAACTTCCTGTTGCCAATAGGTGGCGCTATGACTATAACTGAATATTGGCATGTAGATCTGTTCAGGTCAAGAGTCTTATCCAACATGTGAAGTTTGGGGCAGATTGGACATTGTATGTCTGAGTTACAGCAACTTCCTTTTTCATGGCGAAACATCGAAATTTGTCAGGCCGCCATGGACCCGCCCTTTAACGAAACCTCAAGTCCTTCGCAATTTATTATCGTAAAGGGCTTTAGATTACACTGACCAAGTTTGGTGTTGATCTGAATAAATCTCTAGGAGGAGTTCGTTAAAGTACAACCCCTGAAAATGGCAAAAAACAACAGCAATTTTGAAGGGAAAATTCAAAATAACCGACTTCCTGTTGGGATCCGGATTTCGTACCAAGAGACTTTTTTGTAGGTATTGGAGTGTTACATGTGTGTACCAATTTTTGTACATGTACGTGAAACATAGCTCGAGGCGCACTCCGTTGAAAGTGTATAGGTGGCGCTATAGAGCCATTCTGCCACACCCGGTGGAATATTGGCCTGAAGATCTGTTCAGGCCAGGACTCTTATCACACATGTGAAGTTTGGGGAAGATCGGACATCTTATGCCTGAGTTATAACATCTTTTATTCGCATGGCGAGACATCGAACTTCGTCGGGGCGCTATGAACAAGCCTTTTAACGAAAACTCAAGATCTTCACAACTGAACATCGCACAGGCCTTTAGATTAGACTGACCACAAAAAAGACATTGATGTCATAAAATTTCTAGGAGTAGTTCGTCGCAGCGTAAAATATGTCACTTCCTGTTGCCAATAGGTGGCGCTATGACTATAACTGAATATGGGCATGTCAATCTGTTCAGGTTCGGAGTCTCATCAAACATGTGAAGTTTGGGGCAGATTGGTCATTGTATGTGTGAGTTATAGCAACTTCATTTTTCATGGCGAATCATCGAAATTCGCCAGGCCGCCACGGACACCCCCTTCAACGAAAAGTCAGGATCTTCGCAATTTAACATCGCAAAGGCCTTTAGATTAGGCATACCAAATTTGGTGTTGATTTGAAGAACTCTCTAGGAGGAGTTCGTTAAAATACAACACATGGAAATGACCAAAATTACACAAAATATGCTCATAATATTAAAAATAACCGACTTCCTGTTGGGTTTAGAATTTCGCTCCAAGAGTCTTTTTTGTAGGTATTGGTGTGTTACATATGTGTGCCAATTTTCGTGCATGTATGTGAAACATAGCTGGAAAGCTGTTGATTTTCTTGGTATAGGTGGCGCTGTCGAGCCATTTTGCCACACCCTCTTCTGAATCCTATATCAGACGAAAATTTTCACCAGGTTTGACGAGTGTGCAAAGTTTCATGACTTTTTGAGCATGTTAAAGCCCTCAAAAATGCGATTCATTCGGGAGAAGAAGAAGAAGAAGAAGAAGAAGAATAATAATTAAAGCTGCAAGCAGCGATGATCGGGCCCTCGCACCCGGGCTCACCGCCAGCAAGCGGCTTCAGTAAAAAAAGCGAACGGCGAGAAATATGCATTTAAAGTCGTAAATATAAGTGGAATATGTCAAAGTCATTTATATGTGCCAATCTTCTTTTTGCCAGCAGGTGGTGCTATCATTATAATGGAATATTTTCCTTCAGATGTGTTCAGGCCAAGACTCTTATCAAACATTTGAAGTTTGGGGAAGATCGAATATTTTATGCCTGAGTTACAACAACTTCTCTTCCTATGGCGAGACATCAATTTTGTCATGGCGCCATGGACACGACCTTTAACAAAAACTCAAGATAGACTGACCACGAAAAAGACATTAATGTCAAAATATTTCTAGGAGTAGTTTGTCGCAGTGTAAAATATGACACTTCCTGTTGCCAATAGGGGGCACTATATATCTTTGTTGTTCTGTCCTTTCATCTGCTCACTGCATTTGTTAACTGTGTCTTACAAGTGGTTTTTAAAAGTAAAAATTACTTCAATTTCAGTCTCTTTCAATATAAGTGTTTATATAAATGTTAATTAAAGCTTAGTTAAAATATTTTAATACATTATTAATAATATTTTTTTTATTACATTTTTATTTTAAAATTAGTTTATGTACTGTGAAAAAACATAAATAATAATATTTTTAATGATAGGAATAACTAACATAAAAAAGATTAATAAATTATCTGAAAAATAGATTGTTCCTTGTTAGTTCATGTTAGTTAATGCATTAACTAATGTAAACCAAAGAGAGCTTATTCGCACTTTTCATGATCTATAACCATTTTTAAAAATACTTTTATTGATCTATAAACATTTCTGAAATTATTATATAAAACTATATTACCAGTAAAATTCATTAGCTTTTTAAAATACATATTGTTTTACTTTGAAAGAAGTTTTTTTTTTTGCTTTTTTTTTGCTTTGCTAAAGCAGCATGTATCAGAGGACACGTTTTTGATCAAAGTAAAGGAAATGTGCACGCAAGCGGAGAGATTCATGCTCGCACATTATTTTAATGTGTTTTTGCGTAACAATAACATGCTCTCGCTACTGCGTCTGCACCACATACACATACTGTATACAGTCTGCAAACAGTGAACCTGTATAATCTATAACAAATCTATTTCAACACCTGAAGCATCGCTACAATGAGCTCTATGACCAATGCATGACAAGAAGACATGCCTAAAAATTCTGCACTCCTGAATATGAGTTTTTCACTTCCAGCCATCGAGGACAATTATATATATCACTCATAAATCATGAAATACCAGATCTATAGTATTTATTAAGATTGATGTGATTTGAAATTGGTAAAATGCACTTGGAAAAAAATGTCATCAGAATATCAACGTGCCTTATTATTATGTACTTTGTGAAAAAGCATTTTTAACAATTTTATTGATCTATAAGCATTTGTAAAATATGTTTGCCTGCATTACAGCTTAGTCTTTATCTGTGAGCTGAACTGTTTTACTGTTAAATCAGCAAGATTGTGTAAATTCAGGTCATGTCATGTCATGTCACAGAATGGCTGTCATAGGTCAGTATCAAATAAGTTTAAAATTATTATCAGAATAAAAAAATATATACAAGTCATCGTGTATGTATTTTTAAAATCTTTTTTTATTTTGCAATTTACATAATTCTTAACCTAATTATATAAAATAATTTTGTCTGAGCCCTACAAATTGTACTAGGTTTTTTTCGTCCCTAAAAATGATAGAAAATGATAGAGAGATTTCTTAAGCTGTAATGATGAAAAAAATCAACAACACACAATTACAGTTTTTTTTCTGGTGATTAAAGAGATGTTAACTCTCTCTCTCTCTCCCTATCTCTCTCTCTCTCTGTCAGGCAGGTCCTCAAGCACCCCCCCCCCCCCTCCTTTCCCTCACACAGAGAGAATGCCAGAGAGTGAGATCAGATGTCTGACAGTTTTATAATTTTATTTAAATTTTACAGTGTTGTAAAGTCGTGAAACTATACATATTTCCTCAGAATCGCATGTTCTCTAAATGAAAAATGGTTTTGAAATGTTTGGAAGCTGCAATTTAAAAATACCAGACAATTAATGTTTCCCTTTTTACTGTTATTTCAAAAAATCACCACGGCAAAACCGTTCAAGCTATCCAAAATCCATTCGCAATTTAAGTTCCTCAATGTTTTGTCAACATGTAGACAAAGTTTGGTGTGTATAGTGCACTTCCCCTGTGAGGAGTATGCATTAATTCACAGCCGAATTTGCCAAAAATACATATTCAAATCAAAATAGCTGACTTCCTGTTGGTCGTAGCTTATGACTGTGAATTAGAAAATTGTCCGTCTTGATAAGAACAATTTATGTACCAAGTTTGGTGTCTGTAGCTAAAACTAACCCCCCCACTTTTGACAAAAGGTGGCGCTATAGAGTGCCTCCATCACGTCCTTTTAAAAGCTTATGCCATTGTCTAGATATCATTAATACTGATATGTGTTCTGAGTTTAATGTAAATCTGAGCTTGTTGTCTGCCTCAAAATCACCATAACAGAATATTCAAGTTTGACACGTTGCCATGGCAACACTATATTAGATATCAGTATACCCACAACAGATTTACATCAGCTGTATTTTGTCATTATTCTGATGAAGTTTGAAGCAAATCGAGTAAAAATAAGACGCTAAATTAAAAGAATTTAGAAAATGACACACTTCCTGCTGCCAGTTGGTGGCGCTGTAACTTTGACACCTTATAGTTACATATATGCGAGTAACATATTACAATGAACAAACCGATGAAGTTTGATGAAACTCAGGAAATGTATGCGGATGTTATTAGGCACTTCCTGTTTCAAATTTTGTGCCCTAATTTCAACGCCTCACCACGGGCGAACCGTTCGAGATATCAAAAATCCCCTCGCAATTTTTCATCCTCAATGTCTTGAGATCATGTTCACCAAGTTTTGTGGCGAACGGGTGGAAAACCTCAGAGGAGTATTTCAAATTCCAGAACATGCTTTTTTTGAACAGCCCTGAATAGCTGACTTCCTGTTGGGCGGAGCCTATGACATAGAGCGTGAAAGTTGTTCGGCTCAATGAGATCTATAAGTGTACTGAGTTTCATATAAATACATGCAAGTATGTGTGAGCTATGGTTCAGGATTTTCTGACGGTGTTCCAGGGGGCGCTGTAGAGCCCCTGTGCCACGCCCAGGTTCCAGTCTCTGCGGCGACCTGATGGCCGCAGGTTCCAATGTGTATGCCAATTTTCAAGAGTTTTTGAGTATGTTAAGGCCCCCAAAAACCCCCGGAAGGTTAAAAAAAAAATAAAAATAATAAGAATAATCCTTAGGGGAACAATAGGGCCCTGCGCCCATTGGCTCGGGCCCTAATAATAAAAAACAAAGCAGATACAAGAGGGTCCTCGCACCTCGGTGCTCGGGCCCTAATAACTTCCCTAAGCGACTGCTACAGACTCCCACTCACACTGAGGCCATGTTTTAGGTTTTTAACAATTCTCCAGCAACGGTTTATTTGTTTGAGAACTAAGCACTTATCTCAGTGCAACCATCTCATCGGCCAAGTTTCACACTACCACTTCCTGTTTGTCTCCATGGTAGCGAAGTCGGGTTTTCCGCTACTGAGCTGACAAGCTTTCACTCCATCAGAGCAGGAAGCCTAGCTCAGAGAATGCTCATCCTCCTACCAGATGTTTATAAAGCTCTTTGTTTCGAAGCAGTGCAGTCATATCTAGCGGTTCTAGTGGGGTGTTTGGTATTTCATCCTCGATATCAACAATGCCTTCATTTATAGCATGTGCCAAGGAGTTGAAAAACAAAATCAACAGTAAGATCTGACATAGGTTAAGATTATATTGAGAAAAATGAATCTATGGTGCTCCGATCATGTTTAGACATTTATTCACTGAATTTCATTTTTTTTTTTTTTATTAATTCTTCCTTAAGTGACTATTTTAAGGAGTGGGGGATTTTTAAAAAAAAAATTGTAAACATTTTTTAAAATATATATTTGTCTAAATGTTTGATCATGCACTACATCTAGGTTTTTACAATCATGCAATTGTTGCACAGCCTGATTTCGTGAGCTGTATGTGAGGTAGCCTCCTACACCAGGTTCACACATACTCCGTTTGCAGTGCGCATGCAGAACACGTGTGGTACGTAATGGTGCAGGAGCTCACTGTGCTTTCACACAGGAGTCTGCAACTGATCCGTGGCTGTTTACTACAGACACAACATTTAGTCATTATTTTGATTTCAAATCCAAACACTGCTACTGAAAATGCTTTTTCAGCATTGTGATTCTTTTTTACACAGCACAGTAGCTAATACAATCTTTCATAGATGTTTATACGCAATTAATATAAGAAACAGATTCAGTGCTTTTTACTTTTGCATTTACTTCTAGATGGATATATATTTATTTCAAACAATGCGCTGTTACTGTAATTCTTCTCTTGCAGAGCAGCAAAAATAGACTCTGTGCTATCTCTGCACTGCTGCAGACGCACCGCGACTGGAACACAACTGTGTGCAGAGTTAACACTTTCATCCATTTACATGAGCGTGGAAAAAATATGCACCGCATTCGCACTGTAAACAGAGCAATGTGAATCTGGCATTATGTGCACACACTTCGAGTGTGCATGAGCACTCAGTCTCCAGGAGAGTGCATGAGTGCTGAATGATTTAAACACTGGCAAGAATGAAAAACAAATGTAACTTTAGTGACGATGCGACGCTGCCTTGATTGTGCAAGTGACAATTCCTGTGTTAACTGTGCAGCTTATAGTGCAGATGTGATTTGACGCTATTTTGTGCATTTTGAGAGAAAAACAGAGCGTGAGCGGTGATTCACTCACGTCTTTGTGAAATTATTTCTCACAGAATGTTTTCAAATTAGCTACTATATAAATTATTTAATGAAGAAATTTGAACCGTACCTCACGTTCATCATTACATTTATTTCTCCCGTGCCGGACAGAGTCATCAGCTTGAGATAATATTTTTGAGATTGGCCTTTATAGAGACCACAGATCAATCATCCCAAAGCGATTATCGGTGGCTAGTGATCGGTAGCTGATCAATCGGAGCACCCCTGAATTAAACCGATTTACCTTAAAGGGACAGTTCACACAATCCGTCATTATTTACTCACCCTCACGTCAGTGTAAACCTGTATGACTTTCTATCTTCTGCAGAACACAAAAAAATACATTTTTAGTAATGAAAGTAGCATATAATGAAAGTCAGTGGGGCCCAATGCAAATCTAAACCCAACTGACTCTAATATGGACATTTTTATTGTGTTCGACCGAAGAAAGTTTTTTAGAATTTAAAGATGAGCAAATGATGACAGAATAACTAACGTTTTAACACATTATCAATATCAGCAGACTTCATTTAGAAAACCTATTAGGCTTTAACACAAAGAAAACGTGTTGTGGAAAACAGGAAGGAATTTATCTAACCAAATTCTCATTCAAATTCTTGAGGAAGGCTAAGGAAAATACCCTAAAGGTCATCCATGAGGCTATTCATAGTTTGCCCACATGCATTAAAGTCATTTCATTTACACTCTAAAATAAGAGTTCATCAGCTGTGAACGCTGATACTGCGCTGCTATATTAATGACAGCGTTTAAAAATGTCTTGCTATTTGCTCACGAGCATAATGCTTTTCACCAAATGCATAGCAACAGGAGGAACAAGAATTATTGTATTAAAAATACATAGACTGTTGAAGCGCTTAGACAGAGCCGTCACCCACAATCTATACGTTTGTTTTAAAGACAGCATGTGTGGGATTAAAAGGCACATGCTGATCTTTGACTACTCAAGGTTGAGGTAAATCCGTTACACAGGTCAATCACCTGTACTGCCCTCAGATGAATAACAAACCTAGGAATACTGAATTTGTGTAGACGTCATTAGGCAAGCCTTGCGAATAAAGAAGTGAATAATATGTCTATGAATGAATGTGCTGTTAGTCAGTGCTGTTAGTTTTGATTTATCTTTCCTTATAGTACACACTAAAATCGCTACACAGATAAGAAGTAGCATGATGATTAGCAAATTTCTTTTTCTTGAACCTGCGACAAAGTAAATGGCAAATAGCATCCCACACGCACTTCGGCAGAAATGCATTTTACTGAGAAGAGCATGGGAAAATGATCTACAGATGTACTGCTAATCAAAGCGTTCTGATTGAGCTTTAAAGATCATCAGCATTTGCCTGAGGCAGTTTAAAAATAAAATGGTGTGTCTATTTTCCCAGTGCCACAGATCGGCTGCTGTATCTTGCGTATTTTTAGAAACTCCTTATGCAATCCAGACACAGACAGAGCAAATCTTGGTTAGGGCGGGAGAGTCTGGGAAGCACGGAGGCTTTAACAAAGAGAAAAGTAAGAGATTAAGAGATTAAGAGAGAGTAAAGACCTGTACGGAGTAAACAGAAAGGGGAGGGTAGAGGAACAGCCATGAGAGGCTAAAACAACCACTTCCCCACACTGTTTGGTTTAATAATCATCTAAACTGAATATCCGACTTATTAGCATTAATTCTCATTGTAATCTCAATGCATATACAAATTAGTCTTTAGCAGACGCACAAAAACCGACAGCTTGAGGACACAAAAGCTGAGGTGCTCTTTGATATGAGACAGAATAAGGTTACATTATTTTCCCCATTCACTGGTTTGCTAATCAAATTCAAGCATCGTGGTCCTTAGTGGTCAAGAGCTGCTGCTTTTCTGTTTAGTAGTCTTGAGCTCAGCGAGGGCCTGCAGCTGCATGCATGATTCATTAGCAGTGGAAGCACCACAGAGAGCTGCACCAACTACTCCACCCTTAACTTTCTTGACCACATGCTCTCAGAGTTGCTTGATATCTAAAATTTCCAACACTAAATGTCCACTTGCAGTCAACAAAATGTAGTAGTGCTGCTTGGCTCCAGTCAGCAGCGGTCAATGTATTTAACTGATGGAGCTGTCACAGATAAGGCAGGATCTGTTCTCCGTTTCTCTTTTGTGAGTTTTGGCCTCCCCCTCTCTCCAATTCCATTCCAGCCCTGGAAGACCAAGACCTGACCTCCGCTTTGACCCATGACACAAGGCGCCACAGCTCTCTGTTGATGTTAAAATGCAAAACAACCTAACAAATGGCTGAGATTTAATAATGTAAAAAAAACATTAAAGTGTAAATGCATCTTTTTAATGATTCATCTATGCATGCATTTAATTTCATCTTTAAATTTTTAGTTTATTATTTTTAACTCTTCTGCTGTGCTAGAAACCATTTACCCTTTTTTATAAACTGCTAGTAAATTTCTCATTATGCTACATTATCAGCAAATCTTAAATTAATTTTTTTTGCTAACTTGTTTTCTTTCCGTTAGCACAGTTTTTGTATTTCTCACTGATTTGAGCTTGTGACCGGAAAAGTGACAAACAAAACATGAGTGTTTATTACAACGTAATAACTCAATATTCAAGTGAAATATTCAGATCTGTCTCCATCAATCAAAAACTAGGGGTGCACCGAATCTTCGGCAACCAAAATTAATAATAACGGAATAAGCAAAAAGACAGAATAAATTGTACCGAACAATAACGTGATGCAAACTAATGCAACAAACAAGACGACAATGTATAAGCATTTAAATCCATCTGAGAAAGATGCAAAAATCATTACACGCACCGACAGCGAGAGACTGTTTAGCACTGCATCGGATGTCTTCCATGAGAAGAGGGGGTGGTTGTTGCTGGTTACTTTATGAGGACTGAAATCGCGAAATGCCCGTTAAACAATTAAACTGCAGAATGTAATGTTTTCTAATATACAAACCAGTTGTATGTATTTAAACAGCACTGCACGAGCTCCCGGCGGCTGGGTTCAAAGTGCAAAGCGCAAGGAAAATCTGTGCTGAAATAGTGTTATTCGTCAGTTGCTTAGTAACATTTTTCTGACTTTTTACGAGGCATGGACAATGCGATACATGCAACAAATGTTTTCCCAAATCGGTAATGAGAATCATTTATAAATCTAATGTGCTAAACAAAAAGAAGCACTGAGGTCTTCCTGCAGATTTCTGCCAAAATAAAAGTTGAGAAAAGCAAAAACTCCATCAACATTAAAAAACGTTATTTTTGTAATTTTACTCTTGTTCTGTAAAATAAAATAAAAAAGTAAATAATAAGGATAATAATAATAATTACAACAGCTCTATTAATACAGTTATTATAGAATTCACACAGTGTTCAGACCGGGATCTGTAATTTTTTTTTAATATTTTAAAAGAATTCTCTTCTACTCAGCAAGGCTGCATTTATTTGTACAGTAAAAAAATGCATACCAGATTTAAGAAGGGGGACTCAAAAATGTTATATATATATTTTTTACTAACTAAAACTAAGTTAAATTGTGTTTTATTACTATAATGTCTGCTAGAATGTAAAAAAAAAAAAAACAGTATTAAGTAAATATTATTAAAGCACATTTTGGCTATATATTTATCCAATTGTGAAAAAATTGGCGAAATGGTGAAAAAAAAATGTGAGAAACTATGTTCGATATTCGTCCTTCGGCTCAGTGTTACATTTAATTCAGTTTCGGCTTCAGCCAAGAATTTTCATTTCGGTGTATCCCTACCAAAAACCTTTTGCTACATTGTGACTTTAACAAGAAACAACATTATAATTCTGGCCATAAAAAATATTAGTCAATAATTACTTTAAAATTATGTCACACAATATTTTTTCAAAGTACAATAAGTTAAATAATAACAATAATAATAAATCCTGTTAAAATTAAAATTAATATTTTGTTGATGTAAATAAAGGTTAGATGAGGGCAAAAGTAATAAAACATGGAAAAAGTATCCACGATTAAAGATACAATATTAGATGAATAAACAGAAATAATCACTAATATCATTATTTCGATTCATATAAACACATATGCTTATGTGCATTTTTGGGTATCTTTTCATAAATGTTCAGAGTGTTTTCTAAAATTATGATGAAATTATTTTTGACTAAGGACAATGAGGATGCGTTTTCACAACAGTCTATGGGTACAATACAAACAGCTACATTATTTTCATGCCTTTTCTACTGGAACACTTTCTTAAATGTCATCCATCCATGTAGGCTACATTTATCCACTGTAAATATACAAATAAATCAGAAAACGACACTTAAGGATAGAACGTGTGACTGGAAAGTAACAAAACTTTAATATGTCTCAGACAACTAAATACAGCTACCATTTGGAAAATGTCACCAGACAGTGTAGAAAAAAGAAGAAACTGAAAACAAGCTGTAACTCATTAAAAGAATGACATTTTAAGACATTTTCATGTAGAACATTAAAGGAGCGTTGCATGTTTGGTCTGTGACAATTCATTCGTAGAGAAACATCTAAAATACAGCCAAACATAAATGAACAACCAAAGGGACAAACACAAAAAAATCTGAATGATTGCGTTATTTGTAGAGAAAACACTGCCAGTCTTCATCTCAAAGTACAGTTAAACAGACCCACAAGCATATGAACCACTCCCAATTGAACTGCCTATAAGAGAAACACATCAGCAAGGCTTTCCTCTCCAAAGAAAGATAATGGTGCAAGCAATAACAGTCAGCAGTCAGCTGAGATGAGTCTTGCCTCAGCAAACCTCTAAGCTTATCATCTCACAACCAAAACTTCCAACAGGAAACGATTACTCACCCACAACTCCACTACTCATACACGTATTATTTTGCAACCTCTTTGCATGCACATAAAAGGACAAAGAGGCCTTACAAATAAGATCCATTACCGTATACGCCTCAAATTAAGGTTTTACACTAATTTCCATTAATATGATCACACTTGCATAAGTTTTTCGACAATCACAATAACCTTAAGTGAACATTTCTTTATATAAACATTGACAGGTTTGGTTCTCGTGTTATAATGAACGTATTAATATGCAACTGCAAGTGTTTTTAGGAGCAAAACAGAATGTTGTCCATTAAACTAAAGCTTAGGCAAGAGAAAATTAATCAAAGCAGAGCTCTGATGGGCATGAAGTGGCTGTACCCAACAGATGGTGCCAATTGTCGGTTGCAAGAAATGCTGCACTTCTTTTTTCCCGTTAACTCTTATGCACTGATCAATAACGGAGACCAACAAAGAAATAGAGAGCAGATTTTGACTCACCGAGTGGTTTATTCCCCACATGAGGACACTGAGGAGAGGGTCGCTGGCACGAAACAGCTTCACTTTTTGAGCCACGAAGTGTTTCTTCTTCGTTTTTGTTTTGCTCGCAAACGATGAGACAGTGTTACCAACCGAGGCCATTGTTTGTTGTATAACAATAAATTAACTATCACACAGTGACAAGTGTTTTAATTGAGCTAGTGGGGTCCTAACTGTCTCTTAGTAAAATATCATTAGACATAACGTTCTGGTAGCTAACCGCAGCCAGCTAGCTGTACCAACTCAACTATTAGATCGCTAGACAGATGAATATCTCGCCAAATGTGCTATAACAGTCTGTTGTTACATTTAACATTAAAGTTCAAAGCAAAAATCCGTATTATTTGTAAGTTCTCGTCCGTGAACCGCTAAAGCTGCTTAATACTTCATTAGTAAGCCCTCCTTATTTGCTAACTAGCTAGCCTGCCAAGGCAGTCTCCCCTCGGGAGCTTTTCTAACACTTCGCTTAAAGAAAAAACAAACCAAACACTGACCGTTACCACTGAAAATGAAGGATAAAATGCAATTCGAGCGACGTCAGTTTAGTTTTAAGAAAACAGAGCGGGTGGAGTGACATCCACTGCAGCGCTGCTCCGTTAGCATGCTAACGTTAACTCACCCCAGTCAGGCTAAGCCAACAACCCCTTCAAATATATCTCAAGCAAAATCCCACTCCCACTTTCTTTCTCCGTCGTTTGTCTGCCCCGAAAAGGTGTTTATTTTTAGCCGCAGCCAGTATTCCGAGTGCGGAACGTGTCCGAGTCTGAATTCGGTGTGAATTTTGTCAGCTATATTGCCTAAAGTTGTCGTATCCGGCTCATCCGCACTGCTGTGCCAGACTGACGGACTGACAGCTACACACACACACACGCGCGAGCGAGCGCACGCATACACACACACGCACACGCTTTGATTTATAACTCAAATATTTATTTTAATTGTGGCCATTATAGATTCAGAGGGGAAAATAATAAATGGCTAGAAAAGCCTAGCACAAACAAAAACTGATTTGACACAAAGGTAAAAGCTCGATCGATCGATAGATAGATAGATAGATAGATAGACAGACAGACAGATATATAGATGTATAGATAGAGGTGCATTTTAATTGTACTTGAGGAATCTTAATTCACCAAAGACCACAGTGCCTCTGGATGTGTTGTGTAGTCTTTTATTGTACAAATGACTCTGTATGGCGCTCCCTGTCCCACCCAGACCAGACCAGCCTACTGCTCCACATGCTCCTCATTCCAGCAAGAGAACATGGAGTGGGTGGGTTCCACTCTCCACGAATCTGGACACGATTCTCATCTGGTTCATGTCATCTTAGATGGAGGAATGATACTGACACTTCCATCCCCCCAAATTTGTCAACAACTGTATAGACTAATTATGCATTTAAGTACTGAGTAATATTAATTAACTACATGTACTTAGGTATATGGTTAGGGTTTGGTTTAGGGTTACTTGCATGTAATTATGCATATTTTAATGTTATTTTAGTAGTAAGTAGATGCAACGTGTAACAAGGACACCTTAAAAATAAAATGTTACTAACTTCTGATATTTCAGAATTTTTGATGGGTTAATTTAATTATTTTGTGTATGATTAAAATGATTACGTCAGAGCCACCTAACGGTTCATGACCGACATATTTGAAACAAACAAATAAATAAATAATTGCGCAAATATGTTTGGGAGTGATTCTTGCCCCACCTACAGGTGAAGTGGTAAGTTACATCTGTCACCTAGCAACAGCAGCACGCTAAACAGAGACCCAAACACAGCTTGATTCAGCCTTGCTGGTATATTTTTATGTTTTGTAGAAGTTGCTTATTATAATGTTTTGTAGAAATCATGTATTAGGATATTAATTATTTAACTTGTTGAAAGGGGATCTGTGTTCGTTTTTAAATACCGTTCTTTTATGTAGGCCCGTGAAGTATTTGATCTCTAGATGGGGAAAAAAGTCAAAAAAGAGTCAGAGCCATTCTCGAAAGATGTGGTGAGAACATTTTTCTGATTTTACAGGGCCTTCCTGAAATATTTATTGAACTTTTAAATACAGCCTTTAATTAATAACACGTCTTTTCTTCTTTCAGTTCGACCCTTTACCCATCGAGAGCAGAACAGCAGCGACGGCGGTTCTTATGCTCCGCTCTCCTGAAGAAGACGTGCTGGCAAAAGCTTGCGAAGCCATCCACAAATTCGCAGAAAAAGGTAACTGTCATCTAACATAGTCATCATCTTAAGGTCACTGAGAATTTTGCAGAGGTAGATGCTGACTATATTCCCAAGTGTGGCTCTCTTTTATCGATCCCTGTGTGTTTTGCTGTCGTGTTTATATTTTTAGGTGATGAGAATAAGACTTCTCTGATGTGCTTGGGAGCGGTTGAACCTCTTTCTCGTCTCATATCTCACGAGGACAGGACTGTGCGCAGGAATGCTGTCATGGCTCTGGGCGTCATGGCTTCTAACAGTACGTAGGGTGTAAAAATAGGCGCTGCTAGTGGATCAAAGAATGTTCAGCAACATAGTTTTCATCTTAGCTCTCATATTTAAACAGATGAAGTCAAAAAGTGTTTGAAGAAGCTGGATGTTATACCTGCAGTCATCAGCAAACTATCACCTGAGGGTAACATTTTATCATTTCATTTTCAATTTTAGTACACACCCACCCACCCACAAACACACACACACACCCACACTCACAGATAGATAGATAAATTTTTATTAATTTGACATATCCTTGCTGAATAACTATTAACTTATTTTAAAAAAAAGACTAAAAAAGTACTGACTACAAAATTTAGAAAATTAGTGTATATTGTTTCAAAAAATATATATATATTGAATAAATGTTGTTGTTTTTTTAAATCTTTTATTCATCAAAGAAACCCCCCAAAATATCAAAGATTAAAAACAATAATAATAAAAAATAATGATAAAAAAGTAGCGCAGCTCTTCTCAACACTGATAAAAAAAATCTACTAACATAAATATTAGCCCCTTGAGAAATAAGTAATATTTTAAGGGCGCACTACGGTGCATATTTGTACTTTAAGGTAGCGTATTAGTGCCTTGAGAGGACATATTACTGCTTCAAGTGAATATATTTGTATTTAACAGGTATTACATTAACACTTTAAGGGAGCATATTAGTAGTGAAGGAGGACAAATTACTAAAAAATAATGATAAAAAAAGTAGCGCAGCTCTTCTCAACACTGATAAAAAAAAATCTATAAGAATCATAAAGAGTGCAGTAATGAAAATTCAGCTTTGCCACCAATAATATAATAAAATAAAAATAAAAATATATTTTAAAGTAACTTACATTAAACAGAAAACCTTTTTTTTTAAATTGTAATAATATTTCAGAATATTTGTGCTTTCACTGTATTTATGATCAAATAAAGGCAGGCTTGATGAGCATTAAAAAACATGAAACATTTTATATATATATATATATATATATATATATATATATATATATATATATATATATATATATATAATGATTACATATAATATATAATATATTATTAATCTTTGTTTTGTTCTTTTTATTTCTTTTGCACAAACCTTACCTGCCACTTTCTTTTCCTCAGAGAATGTTGTGGTCCAGGAGTTTGCCACTTTGTGTTTGACATCATTGTCAGTGGACTTTTGCTACAAGGTCCAGATTTTCGAGCACAAAGGGCTTGAACCTCTTATTCAGCTCTTGTCCAGCCCAGACCCTGATGTGAAGAAAAATTCAGTGGAGTGCATCTTTAATCTTGTACAAGTAAGACAACAGATGTCCGAGTCAGACAGAAGGTCTGTTGTGAATTAGACTAAAAGGCATCGGTCAGGGTGGTATTTTACAGCACTAACAAAACACAATTGTTAGACGATAATTGAATTTGAAATGATTAGTATTTCGAACGATGCCATAGATATTCGATCAGCTTTAAAAGCATAACTCTTTGAATAGCAGAAGGATGCAGTTAAAATCAATTATTTGTGTTCTTTTCTTCTTTGTGCACTCTCAGGATTTTCAGAATCGAGCAGCCGTGCAGCATCTAAATGGACTCCCCCCACTTCTGGAACTGCTACGCTCAGAGTTCCCAGCTATTCAGCAGCTTGCACTGCGCACCATAGAGAACATCACCACTGACAGTGAAACCCGCGTGGCCTTTAGGAATATACAGGGCTTTGACAGAATCCTGGAGATCCTCGGGACCAAAGTAGACTAATTACTCTCATCTGAATTATTCATGAGCACTTTCTGAAACTGCTCCCAAGTCACTTTCATTATGAGCAATCAAACTTTCTATTCAGTGGAATTCAATGAAAGTCAAGCAACACATGACTGAGCAGTAATGGCAGCTGTGTCTCCTCCCTACAGGAGTTTAGTGACCTGCACGAGGGGGCTCTCAGGGTTATCTCGAACTGTCTGGAAGACAACGAGTCCATGCAGCTGATTCAGACAATGGGTGGTCTGGAACAGCTACTGCAGTTTGTTGGCACATCCACACTGCCTGAAGCGCAGGCTAATGCAGTTAAAGCCGTAGCCAGGATGGCACAGAGCGGTATGGAAAAAAAGCCTCAGTTCTCTGTTCTTTTTTGACAAATGAGTTTGTACTCTATACCCTATCAGACAAAATGTGCAAAAACAGCTTGTCACTCAAAGATACATCTTGTACTTCATGTGCAATGTTTTTTTGGACCTTAAAGGGATAGTTCACAGAAAAATCTCAATTCTATCATTATTTACCCACCCTCATGTTAATTGCAAACTTTGATTGTGGAACATAGTGTTTCACTAGAGAGACAAGTGTGGAACAACATGTGGGTGAGGAAATGTTGACAGAATTTGCATTTTTGGCCAAATTGCATATTTTTTACTTTAGTGAGAGCGCATTAGTACTTTAAGAGTGGCCGTGAGTAGCACAAATATGCATATTATTACCTTAAAAGGACATATTAGCACATATTAGTAAATGTTTTTGTTTTTGTACTGTAAATTTGCCTGTTAGTTCTCAAGAAGACATATTACTAACATAAATATTAGCCCCTTGAGAAATTAGTAATATTTTAAGGGCGCACTACGGTGCATATTTGTACTTTAAGGTAGCATATTAGTGCCTTGAGAGGACATATTACTGCTTCAAGTGTATATATTTGTACTTAACAGGTATTACATTAACACTTTAAGGGAGCATATTAGTAGTGAAGGAGGACAAATTGCTACTTTAAAGGGGGCATATTTCTACTTTAAGGTAGATTAGTTTCTTTAGATGACATATTAATACTTTAATGGTGTATATTAGTACTTTAGGAGAATATTTTAGAGCTTCAAGTGTGCATGTAAGTGCCTTAAGGTTGCATATTTGTATTTGGCACATATTAATACTTGGCACATATTAGTACTTCAGGGTTGTATTTACAGGGACATTTTAGTACCTTAATAGGATATATTACTACATGAAGGGTACATGCTGTATTTGTATTAACAGGTACATATTAGTACTTCATGGGTGCATATCAGAACCTTTGGAGCACATATTAGTAGCTTTGAGGTGTACGTCCCCGGTGACATGCAAAAGGAACAAATTTTGCACATTTTGTCTAATAGTGCATACTGGTAGCAACTGATATAAAGCAATAGACAGAACTAAATTTTATTGTACAATACAATTGTATAACAATCCAAATCGTGTATTGTGTTTTTTTCTCTCAATAAAGGCGAAAACAGAAAAATTCTTCATGAACGGAATGTAGAAAAGACCCTCACTGACCTTCTCATGCAGGAGAATGAGAGTGTACGCACTGCTGCATGCCAGGCTGTGGCAACAGTGAGCAAAAACCTTTCCAGCAGAGAAACGTTCAGAAGTCTGGGTAATCTCCCTGACATCAGGCATCTGGGCTTGTTTTTATTTCCCTTTTTAATTCAAGCTGTCTTTAGTTTAGTCAAGATGATCACTCTTGTCCTTCTGTGTCATTAAAGCACTGATGTGTCTGTGCATTTCAGATGCGATTAAGCCCATCGTGCAGCTGCTGAACAGTGAAGGAAGTGAGTTGAGAATGGCTGCAGCAGAGGCCCTGTCCAGCTTGACCAGTGACAATAACCTCAATGCTTAGTGAGTCAAAATTTCAAAGATTATTTAGTCAATACAATATAGCACAGCTCCATAGTAATGCACCTTTCTTTATCCCTTTTTCAGTGCTATACATGAGGCAGAGGGTGACAAGCTCTTGGTGCGACAGCTGCGAGACAGCTGCATGGGAGCAGCTGTGTATGCAGCATCAGTCTTGACAAACATGGCATCGCAGGAGGAACTGCGCAGAAGTATTCTGGCCCATGAAGCTATGCCAGCACTGGTGGAGCTGCTACAGTCCACTGACAATAACATACTCATCAGTGCGACGCAGGCTGTAGCTTCACTGGCCTGTGATGCAGAGGCGAGGATGGAGGTAACACTGCACTGCACAAAAGGTCTATACAATCGCCACAGCTTATCAGCAAACTGAGTGTAGGAAAAACAAACTTTTTTTCTGGGTCAGTGGGTGTGGAGCACGTAAATGGATGTTTTTGTACTTTACATTATGTGCAGTTTCTGGTAATTGTTGTTGTTGTTTTTACACGCAGCTGAGAACTGTTGGAGGCCTGTCACCTTTGGTTCAACTGCTCAAGTCTATCAATGCTGAAATTCGGAGAAATGCTTCCTGGGCAATTAGTGTGTGTGCAAACGATGAAATAACAGCCCTAGAATTGTGTAAAGCGGGGTAAGTGTGTTTTATGTTTTAATACACTAAAATTCCCACTTCTTAGTTTATATATGAACATAATATATAAGGCAAGTTTCTCAAGGTGATGCTATGAGCCTTGGGTTTAGGGAAAATAAATGAATCAATAGAAATTAATAAATAAATAATTGAGGATATTTACTTGGCTTGAGATGTTTGCAACTTTTGTCAAATTAACTGTTAAAGTAAAAAACAATAGATGGCAGTAAATCTCAAGTATCAGATTTCTAGATGAGTATGAAGCCTTAAACAACAAACATTATGAAATAACAATATGTAATATGTATGTCTATGTATTTAATATTATGTATTTTATTCACTATATTATATAAGAATCAGGTGATTTACTATTATAATTTAATATTATAATTTATAAAAGCAATACTACTACTAATTAAATCCTAATAATGCTATAATAGGGCTTTAAAAAAATATATTTATTTTGATTTGGGCGTGAAATGATGAGATTCTAGTTTTGAGAGGTTCACTCTTTCAGATGTTTTGGCTGGTTAAGGGTCTCTTTATTGAATGTTCAGTGATTTAGATTTGTTGTCATCAATCTTACAGAGCTCTGGAGATACTCCAGGAAATCCGCCTGTCACCAAACCGTAACAACAAATTTAGTGAGCTGGCACTACAGAAGCTTCTGAACAGTAATCTATCATTGAAGTATAGTCTGACAGGACACCTGTCAGCCAGCGATATAACTACAGATGGCTTCTACGACCCTGGACAGGTCCAAATGTGAAGTTTTTTCAATAGCCAAAATAAATCCTCACTCTCGGAGGTTGCACAAATCAGTCAATCTTTCTTATCCCTTGCTTTCTCTTCTTTCTTCTGCAGATAAGAATGGGTCATCAGGTTCCTACCTTGGAGGAAATATCAAAACAAGTTGTCAACAAACGCAGAGCCACTATAGCAGTGAATGGGAAACCCCTGGATCAGTATGTTAAGGCCAAGGGTCAAGCTTTGGCAATCCAAACCTGCTGTTTCAAATTACTGTCACATGAATCTTGCTCAAACATTGTATCAAACAGCTCCACAAATAATAATTTAGTGCATGATTTAGTGCATTCCTAGTCATTTTAGGGGTATGTTTAATGAAATGTACGCTAAACGCCTTTTTCACTAGTATTTAGATCTCTTTTCAAATCAGAGAGAAAACAAGCTCTTTGTGGAGAATAAAGACTTTCAGAGGCCGCCCTCTTCCACACCATTAGTTCTACAGCAGCACACTTGAATATTAAATACCTCTGTTGCACAACAGATAGATGTAGATAGATGAATTTCACCAGGGGAAATTCTTTTGCATGCATTGGCTCGGGAATCTGGCCCAGAGATCCCAAAGGAGAAATGGGAATTCTGCCATTGAGGCCCAAGCAACACGATTTATGCTCAGTTCAAGTTAATTACATTTGAAGATTCTGGAGCATTACTTGACCGCTTTAAATGTTTGTTTTTGTGTTTGTTCTGAAGCACTAATCTTAAGGTTTGCGGATTCAGTTCTACTGTTGTCGAATGCCAATTGAGCACAAAGGTCATTTGATGCACAGCTCTAGGAAATGTTGTGATGGTTTTGCATAGTGAATGTTAAAGGCATAGTCCACCCAAAAATGAAAATGTACTATTCAAGATGATTTTTTTTTTCCTCACCGAAACAAATTTAGAGATATAAAGCATTATGTGACTTGCTCAGAGTAGATCCTCTGCAGTGAATGGGTGCCGTCAGAATGAGAATCCAAACATCTAATAAAAACATCATGACTATCGCTTCTGCTCAAAATACCCATCCATTATTCATAATAATGCTTCCTCCAGTCAAAAGTCCATCCGATTTGTCCTCTAACATCAAAATCCATCAACATATTTGTTTAGAACTGTTTTGCAATGTTTTTGCTTGTGAACAGAGCTTTACCTGTGCACATTTCTTTCATGATTTAGATGCAACTTTAGTCTTAAAAATATTTGAATGATGAATTGGTTTATTACAAATATGCAGCTATAGTGGATTACGTTAAATACTTGTGGATTATTGGGAATTGGACTGTGTTTGGTCTCTTCTGGCAAACATTCACTGCAGAGGATCCATTGGTGAGCAAGTGATGTGTTGCAAAATGTCTCCAAATATGATCCGATGAATGAACACACACACTCTTCTTGGATGGCCTGAGCCAGCATGAATAAATTTTCAGCCAGTTTTCATTATTGGATGAACTGTTGATTTAAGGTTAAAAAATACTAATTCTTCTATCGTTAGATTTATTACCAAGGAACCAGATGATTGTAAGCAAGATAGTCCAACTGAAACGACTGCCTCGTCTGTTTTGAGCAGCAAAAGGAGCAGCAAAACACCAAGGTGTGTGTGCGTGAGTTATTTTTACTTACAGACAGGTTTTCTGTAAACTATCTTTCTAATTCTCATCTCTCTTTCTAAAGTAAAATGAAGGGAAAGGGTAACAAAGAGGATGAGAAAAGGAAGGATGAGGATGAGTATAAGCCACAGCCAGAGATGGTGGTGGATGAAGCGTGGAGCTTGCCGTATGACGCTGCATTTCATAATCTTGTCAAAGAAGCAGTCGAATCCATCTCGCCACTTCAGGATGTGGCCAAAATGTACACAGCTTTGGCAATGTGAGTTTTTTCTCGTTGTCATCCCATGTTCAACATCCACATGGCTGAAATATGACAAGTAATTAGATTTTTTTTTCATAGGTTAGTGTGTGATGCAATGGGCGGCAAGGTTGAGCCAGACAAGCTACATGACTTTCTGTGGGAACTGCATATAAGCGAGCTGAAAGTTGAAGCCTGTTCCAACATCGTTCTCATTGGAAAAATAAAAAAAGGCACTTTCTTTCACAGAGCGTTGCTTTACAAGGTAATTTATGCATCCGTATGCACTCCAGAGATCATGTGCTATTGGCAGAACCCTCTCTCTTCTTAACTGTCTATAAAAATGGTCTGACAGTGACTGTGCAACCAAGGATGTAACCACATATTCAGCAATAAGAATCACACATTGAAAAGACTAAATAAACCTCTAATATTTATATTTGGTGAGAAGTGTGGTTATGGCTTCAGTTACAACTTATATGTCTGCCCAATTGTGTGTAACAGATTAATTGCTATCCATTTTAGGTTCTTGCAGACCGAATTGGGCTGAGCTGCAGTCTCATAAGAGGAGAATACAACCGCGCCTGGAACGAAATCTTCATTACCAGTCCAAAGAAAACTTATGGTTACTCTCAGCCTGAATGTTATATCATAGATCTCATGCATCAACCTGGAAACCTCATGAAAAGCAACTCACCAGCAGCTCTAGCATATCAGACCATTTAATAGCAATATTATACTGGTATTATGTTTACTCACACACACACACAAACAAGAGTTCACAATTATACTATTTTTTTTTTTTAATGAATTTGGTGTTGGTGTCAGCTGGTTAATGCATTTTCTGTTTTATTGAGTATAGCCTACTCTGAATTTAATTCTAATAAAGTATTATCAAAATTATGAGACTTCTGGTCAAGTCTTAGTTACATTATCTCTGACTGTAATAAACAGTAAGGCGGTACACGTTTATCTCCCATAGGAAGGTCAAAGTCTGCGATGAAATATGATAAGAGCGAAAACATTCCGATAAGACCGAAAACAAGGAACCCAAAAATCACGTTTTAATAAACTTCGACGTGCATGATGCGGTTAGTCCATTGAGGAGATTTGCAAACTTTGCTCAGTTTCAGCCAGTCGACCGTGACCCATAAAGCCTGAATTGTGACAGGTTTCCGCTGCTCGAGTTGTGAGGGGGGGAATGCAGACCACTGAGCTCAATTCAGCTTCTTTTCAGTCTTTTGGGGTAGCTTATGTGAACTAATAGTAGAGAAAGTCAGGCCACTGGATGAAACCATATGTCAAGAAAAATGTCGCGTTTTCTAGTTCGCTTCTCCTCTATCGTTTCCAACGGAGCGACTGTCAAATCAATTTTACCTCAGAAGAGGATATTCGTAGGGATTCGGCTGGTGTCTACATCAACAGGTAGGGATTTTTATCCTCGATCTATATTGTGTTTACAAACGAAATACCTCAGGATTTTCATTCTATTTCAATTATTGTATTTTGTGCTATTTATTCATATTTTTTTTTGCAATTCCATTGCGTTATCTAGTAAGTCGGTGCAAAGTGCAGTAATTCTAGTCATGTAGCTCAGAACATGCATGCGTGACCTGATTACTCAAACACAGTGTTGACTTTTGAGAAAGGCCTGCAAGTATTTCTGTGATGCATTTTCAAATAAATAGGCCTATGTAAAAAAATAAATAAAATAAAAATAAAACAACACTGACGCAGGATATTACTCAAAATCAAAAAGAAATGCCCTATATAATTTTTAGATATGACAGTAATTTGAAGTAATTAGATAGTATAAGTGATTTATTCGATTTTTTTACCTAATACCACAAAATATATACCACAAAATATATCAGAAATCTCATCTAATTCATGTTGTGTTGTTGTTTTCTCAAAAGAAAGGATTCTACTGCCTAGAGAATGATGTCATTAAAAACTTAACTGTTATTTTAGAACACAAATATGATAGAATGTAAAATTTCTACTAGCTAAAAGAATATTCTCAAGACATTTTTGTTTGAAACATTTTCATTAGAGAAAGGTTATAAGGAAGAAAAACGTGGATTTTTATTTGTAACAATTCTTTACAAATTGTAAGATTCATATTATCCATTATTAAGACATATGTGTTGGAACAAATATGTATTGCTTTTATGGCTGTTAATACAGGTTTGCAGTCATTGACACGTTATGACCAGTCCACAGATTGGCAGAGGAAACTGACTCCAGAACAGTATGTTGTTACGAGAGAAAAAGGCACAGAGGTGGTAAGTTAAAAAAGCAATAATAATGTTTAAATAGCTCATTTGGTAGCTTAAATAATATAGCTCACACTATTTACTTTAATATATCTTTGAGAAAAAAATATATATGCAAGTACAGACTTTTTTATTTTATAGCCATTCAGCGGTATCTACCTGAATCACAATGAGGTGGGCATGTACCACTGTGTTTGCTGTGACTCCCCTCTTTTTAGGTAAGAATTTTAAAAAACCTAAATCAAAATACAATTCAAATTGTGTCATTCTCTTCAAAGACTTGTTGACACTTTTACATTTTTAAATTGTTATGAAGAGTAACATGATTAAATTGAATATTAAATCTATTAAATATAAACAATCCATTATAAATACAGTTTTGCCTTTGCCTCCGACAGCTCAGAAGCGAAATATGATTCAGGAACTGGTTGGCCGTCCTTCTGTGAGGCTCACGGGACATGGGAGAAAGACGAGAGTCACGCCAACATTGTCCGTCGCCCTGACAACTCACTTGGTTGCACAGGAACAGAGGTTATCTGCAAACATGTGAGTGCAGGACAATGATGTCAGCTGGTTTAATAACTGTGTTGGCTTTTTCGGAAACCCTACATTGTGCTCTTTGCTAACATACAATCTAAATAGTAAAATTTCCACTCCTTTTTTTTTCAGGTTGCCAGATACCATTATAACATGTCATTTTATTTTATAGTGTGATGCCCATCTTGGACACGTCTTTGATGATGGTCCAGATCCGACTGGCCAGCGATTCTGCATCAACAGCGTTGCTCTTAACTTTAAGCCCAGAGAGAAATAATGTAGAGACATCCAGCAAAAAAAAAAAAAAAAATCTGCATTTACAGTTATTCCATGCAAATAAAGAAAACAAATAGCATTTGAATAACACATGTCCATGGTGTATGCTATGAGTTACAGTTTACAATGTTTTTGGTGGAAAAAATTTTTTTGGAGGTTGTGTTTTAGGAATAGTGCACTTTTAGTTTTAGCAGCAACGGCAGTTTGGATTTCTCATAGAACCTTTCTATGAATAGTTCTTAAAATATATCTTTTTTTCCTAGTGTAAAGAGCGTTTTAAAATTCTAAAGAACTTTTTCCACTGTAGAGAACCTATTGGAAGGGATGTTAAAGGATCTTATTGGAACCAGATGGCAATAAAAAGAGTGTGGTCAATTAAAAGTTCCTGTGCACTGTAATGTTGCATTATGATATCTTGTATTATTATAATACATTAAAATCGGATAATGCACACACACTTTATAGCAAACAAAAAACAATTACTGTAAATGACATATCAGGTTGTATTAAAGTGAACACTGTCAGAAATGTGTGTTTGTGTGGGTTTGTCGATGAGTTAATGATAAACCTGAGTAGAGGGTCATCATCCTAAACTGTATTTGGCAACACTGGACAGCTGACTGGCTCTTACTGGCAAACTTCTAACAGAGCTGTTTGGGAAGACTGGGGTGTAAAGCGTTTAAGTAAAGCAACAAAGTTAAAAACCCACCGATTTCATGATTCGCTTCTGGCTGCGATTGTTCTTTGTGCTCGCGTGGCTCGGTTTCTGGGAGCATGCCGTGGCACGAAAAACACGCTTTAGACCAACACCACCGAAGCCAAAGAAATCCGAGGCAGAGAAGGTTATTGAAAAACTAGCTCCAGCTCAGAACATCAACATTGATCAGGTATATTTCAACATCCTTCATGTCACAGCAATCAAGTGAAATCGTTTTGGAACACTGAATAAAAAAGACGCATCATTTTATAGGCTAAAAGTGAATTTGTTTTATTCATATTGATAGGCCATTCATCTTGCCCAATGTTGTTTCGAAAGAAGGCAGATATGTCTCTTCATAAATGCACGCACAGTTTATGATTTAACACTGATTAAAACCCCATTCTCTGTAGATGAGTGGGAAGTGGTACCTTCTTACTGTGGCATCACGGTGTCAGAATCTTCTGGAGAGTGGCTTCAAGGTGGAGAGCACGACTGCCACTTGGACTGTCACTGGTGAAAAGGTGTCAGTGAGCACTGTGAGGAAACTGTGAGTCCTGTTTCAGCCACAAGGAGGAGCATTTTACTCACTTGCCAGCTGATTCGATGTATCCAAATACCTTAATTACTAAAATAAATAAAAAATCACAGATATCACCATATTATATTAGGTATATTATATTAGGTTATTGATTACAAAACTGCAAACACTTTTTTTGTATTACAGTTTTACTGGTACCTTATGTTTACATATGCAAATGAGGTATTATCTAATTAAATATGCACTAAATTGCATGCAAAAATCTGAACATTGGATAAACATTCGGACATCTCTTTTTATCGCTCTTTAAATCTGAAAGTCTGTCAACAGCCAGAAAAAAAAAAATCAAAAACAAATGTTCACCATTTTTTAGGAATGAAATGTTGTTTAAAATCAAACAAAACTCCCCTGTAAAAAACTTCAGATTAAAGATAGGAATAAACCTGTAATGTTTGGTGTAAGTGCTACTGAAGTGGAGAAGGCCTCAGTTTAGTAGAAAAATACTTAGAAAAAAAGATATGAACTGTAATTGAAATCTACAGATACAAACAGATAAAGTGCAATAAAAGAAGTGTAGTTTGGATGTTTTCTTAATTCCACTATTCTGAGAAGAGGAAAAAAAACACTCTATGAAAACTACAAAAGCCCAAAATCTACATGGAAAAAAATATTTGCTCTAACAAGATTAAGATCTTTTTTGAGGCATTACAAGTTCGTTAGGCATTAAAATGCTTCTATACTAATAAATCAAGCATTCCAAAACAGTATTTTGAGAATCTTTAAGAAATATGATGATAGTATCATATCGTGAGTGTTAGCCTACTAAATTGCACCATGATTTCTTATGCAACTTTAAGAAAGTCCCCTTTGGCAACTTGTCTAGACTTTCATATAATTACAGCTGATGTAAGCAAACAGTGGATGGTCAAGATACAGCTTGCTTTGTCAAAATAATTTTAACATGGACATTTTACCTTATATTTAAATCACTAAGAATTGTAAATTATATATATATTTTTCACTGTGCTTTTTTCCCATGTTAGCAATTTCGAATGTTGGGAAATCAAGCAGAACTACATGAGAACAAAGACCCCTGGCCAACTGTTTCTCAAAGGTAGGTATCTGGTGCGGACTGAACTGCACTGACCAACAGACAAGGGTTCAAAGTCATTCATACCATTATCTAAATTGATGGCTCTCCTTTGTTGTGAAATGCTCCCTGACCTGGAGTGACAATTGGTATGCAATAGCTGAAATAGATTTCATTATCTTCACAAGTCATTTTAAAGACTTAAAAAAAAAAAATTATATTAATTATACCATGGCCTGTCTGAATAGTCGGTTCTGATTGGCTGGCAGATATGCATTAAAACTGTTTAATGCACAAGTAGTTCCAAGTGAGTTTAATCACTGTTCTGCATTAATGCACTGCTTTAATTGATGCACACAAACCCACACACACACAGACTGCACTGAACACAGAGAAATTGGTTGTCAAAGGTGCCCTGCGACTTTTATTAATAAAAAAAGCTTATACAATAGATCGCTACATTATATTCCTGGTAAAATCTTTGTTTTTGAAGTAACTAAACACAGCTTAATTTTTTGTGAAAAGACTCAGCTCTCATTCTCTCACTCTGTCTTGATCAATTAATTAATTCAAATAACTGCTATGATTCACTCCAATAAATGTGATCATACCACACTATTTCATCTCTGTGTCTCTGTTGAAACAGACAGAATGCTAGCGTTAACAGTTCATAACTGTTATTTTTACCCTTCTGGTAAAATATTGCTCTCCAAACATCATTAAGAGCTTTAATTTGTCACCGCTGGCAAATTACCATGGTATAAGTGGAATAATGCATGGCTGCTTTGTGTCGAGTGGTTCTAAGCCTCCACATTGTGCATTAAAATCTTTTAACGCACAGCTGCCACTTAACATACTAACTATAGAGCTCAGGGTTTGGTTCAATGTTAGATAATTATGCAAACATTTTAATGCCAAGTTCTTTCATGAAACTCAAGAATGGCAAGCTGATGGGTCGTTAATGGAAACTGAAGATATTCACAGCATTAAACTACTTGGCACAAAATGTCTGGTTCATGTTGTTTCGTATGAGTTGGCTGCTTTACATTTAAATCACAGGTAAGCCTTCACTAGAGCACTTCCCAGCTCACTTTCAGAGTTCCTCCACCTTCCCCAGCTCCACCTGTATAGATCTGCTATGGGTTATTATATATGCAAAGATATAATGTGCGTAGGTTATACTGTTATATAATGTTTACTTCCATGCACTTCTGCAAAGTTCACTTAATTTATCAGGATTTAGTTTCAATTTTAGTCCAGCTCAGCGATGAATCTGACTCCAATTTTAAGTGATCATTCATTTTAGACTGTATTTCTAATTAAAACTGCATCACAAATATCGGTTATTTATTAATTTAGATATTTGATTAATCTGGACATCCCATTCTTTCAGTTATTTGTTCATTATGGACCCAGTGTCACTTATGGCCTTGTGTGGCCAGCACAGGTCTCTCGATCACAAACTCACTTGAGTTTAGTCATAGGATTCAGAATGAGCTAATATCTTTAAGACGGTTGCCACTTGCTCACTCAAACAAAAAGTATATTTTCCTTAGTCATGCAGCTGCAACCTGCTAAGTCAATCATAGACAGAAATCAAAAGGTCACAGATTTTTGGTAATACCAGAATTCACTTAATCTACTAGTCCTAATGATTTCAGAGGAGTTCAGAATAAATCAAATATAACATGACTCTTATGCCCAAGACCAAATGCATTAACATTGTCCATTACCATGCTAAAATCTTCGGAATAGAACTGCTATTACTAAAGTGCATGTAACATTTATTTGAAGGACACTAAAATAAGGGGTTTCTGTGGACAAATGCATTAGATCCAGCATGTATTTTATCACTTTAGACACACTTAGAGTATGTATGTTATTCCATTTACAACATGTTTGCAAATTATGCTATAATGCTAATGATGCTTTATAGATAACATTTTTTATTTTCATAGCCATCCGGTTCACTCGGGTATCAAAAGAGAGTTCCACTAAGTATATATTTGTTGATTGATTGGCGTTCAATGATGTCAAATTCTTTATGCAGGTAAGAGACCTGCTGAGAATGTGGACATAATGGTGCTTGAGACAGACTACAGCTCCTATGCTACGGTGGTTTTTAAAAGAGCAGGGAAAATAACTATGAAACTGTATGGTAGGTGTTCTAGCCTCTATTTTAAACTTCTCAAACCCATTCTTAAGTGTCAGAATAAAAAGTGTACTGTTTTAATCCAAAATGTATTTCGTTTGAAAGGACGTTCCAGTGAAGTGCCTGATAAAATAGTGGATAAATTTGAGGATCGTGCAAAGACATTTAATTTGGGATTGGACGTCATTTTCCAGTATCCTGACTATGGTGAGACAATGCACAAATTATAATTAAACACTAAAAAAAAAAAACAAAAAAAAAAAAAAAAGAATTAACTCGAGACTCTTTTCCAGGGTTCTGCGAGACCACTGAAAAGGTCCTGGGTAAGAGCTAGTCACATTTGTTTGTTTTAACATTGACTTAATGTTTAATTAACTGTCTTTAGAGAAAGACACGTATATTGTTAAGTAATTTAATAGCATTCTAAGCATCGCACA
Source organism: Carassius gibelio (assembly GCF_023724105.1). NCBI lineage: Eukaryota > Metazoa > Chordata > Actinopteri > Cypriniformes > Cyprinidae > Carassius > Carassius gibelio. The sequence continues at coordinate 12,296,089 of NC_068419.1, forward strand.
GCTGATTCTAATGTCATATTGGCGCACGAGTCGTTATTTTGTAATAACGATTCGCAGAGCGTATAATTAATACTCGACACAGTAGCTAATGGAAATCACTGACACAACATAAAAAAGTATTCGATGTTCAATGATGTTTAACTGATTAATTATTTCACTACGTGCAATAACACGTCAAATCCAGCTAGGAGTTCTACGAACCGATTCATGTGAATCATTTAAACGAACCGATTCGCTAAAAGTATTGCTCTGTGGCGTTGCTCGGTGTTAGGCAACATTTAGCTACCGATTGGCTGAAAGAGTTTTTTTCATCTTACAAAAAGAGCCAATCCGGCCATTTGTTTATCTCTTGCTTTTGTTAGAATCACGTTTTCTGTTTGAAAGGCATGTGTTGCTAAACTTGCATAAGCTTAAATAAGGTTTTGTAACACAATGAAACTGTATACATTTGTATAATCTCTATTTTTGCCTTACAAACTAACACAACACAATCATTGCTTTGTCCACCAGATCTAACCTAAGACTGACTGGCCAGCATCTTGTGAGCACTTTGAGAAAGTGTTGTGCTAAGAATTGCACCAATAAAGCTATTTTATAATTTTAAGATTGTGTGTGTTTTAAAATGAGTTTTTTTTTTTTTTTACCATGAACTATAGCATTCAGTATAGTCTAATAGAAACCAGTAGATACTGAGTAAAGTGCATCCCCCCAATCTTTATTTGGGTTGCATCCTTGCTAATTAGTAACAGAACTGGTGATTTTATATATAACAAAAATGTAGGCAAAAATGTAGGCTTATAAAACAAGGCAAAGGCATCTTGATGAAGTTAGTGTGGTTTGTGATATAACTCTCAAAACAAGACTCTGCCTGCCCACCCTTTCAGAGTTACACAACACAAGGGGTAAACATGTTACATCTCCAACATTCCAAAAAATATCCAAAGGTAATCATTTTCTTATGAAAAAACATCTAACACAGAAATGAACTAGTTTGAACTCAACTAGTTCATGAACTCAAATTTGCTTTAAGCTGCACAAGAGCTTCATTAGGCAATAAAATGCATTTTGATATTTTGCATTAGCCTACATTTGATTAAACATGATTCTTTAGTCTATTGGACCTAACATCATCTCCAATCTACACTACCTATCAGAAGTTTGGGGTCAGTAAGATTATATATATATATATATATATATATATATATATATATATATATATACACACACACACACACACTTTTATTCAACAAGCTTGCTTTAAATTGATCAAAAGTGACAGTACAGACATTGATAATGCTACAAAACATTTCTGTTTCGAATGAATGCTGTTCTTTTGAACTTTCTATTCAGAGAGGACTCCTGAAAAATGGTTTAAACTAGAGTTAAACTCTGATAATAATAACAGCAAATCTGAGGGATCATGTAACACTGAAGACTGGAGAAGATTCAGCTTTACCATCACAAGAATAAATGACATGTGAAAGTATAAAAAACTGCTGTTTTGAATCATATTTCACAGTATTTACTGTATATTGGTCAAATAATTGCATCATGGATGAGCAATAAGAAACATGTATTGCATGAAAGCCAAAAAAGGGACATTAGTATATATATAAAAAGCTTCAAACACCCACATATACCTGGAAAAATCCACACGTGCATGTTGCAAGTTGTGTAACAACTATGCTGTGTCTTCAGAGGAGGGAGGGACTCAAGGAAGGAGGGTTTGGGAGGGGGGCTCAAATCTGAGGATAAAAAAGGGGCTGCCTTCCGTGTCCTCTACACAGCCAACTTTGTCTTCTGAACTACATACGGAGAGAGAACCTACACTTCCACAGCCATGATGACTGGTGTTCTGAAGATGCTGTGCGTTCTGCTCTGTGCAGTGTTCACTTCTGCTGATGTCATGCCCATGACTGACTTCAACCTGGAAAAGGTAGAAACTAAAATATACAGGCATTTACCATGCAGTTTTACTGTAAAATACTAAAGCATCTGCATGTTATCAGTGAATGTTAGGGATATTCTCAGGGTTAGATTTTCTCTTTAATGCTATTAATGGTAAAATGAAGAACCTTCCAGTGGAATCTTTCCATTCTTCATAGTGGAAAAAAGTTACAATGTTCTTAGCAGCAAGAAAATGGTTCTTTTAAGTGAAGGCTCTTCAGGAAACCACTTTTTTTTCTTGGCGTCACTGTAAAAACATTTTGAAATCATTATTTTTAAGAATGTTTGTCTAAAATAGTTATATTCTTTGCAGATGGGAGGAAAGTGGTATCTCATTGGCTTTGCTACAAATGCGAAATGGTTTGTCAGTCACAAGGCTGACATGAAGATGGGAACTGCCATGATGGTGCCTACCGAGGGCGGAGACCTTGATCTCACTTGCACTAACCTGAAGTAAGCTCAACCTAGGGATTGTTTAAAGAGTTTTGATAAATGTTCTCATAATTACTGAAGAATAACTTTGATTGCTTCATTTGTTTCTCAGACGTGATGGTTCCTGCTGGAGAATGACACACCTCGCCAAGAAAACCGAGACGCCAGGACGTTTCGTCTTCCACAGCCAGCGTAAGTCTACTAATGCTCTACTAACAGTCAGACTGTTGTTCCTTTGGCCTAAATGTGCTCAATTTTTTTTTCAGGTTGGGGAAATGACAATGACATGCGTGTGGTTGAAGCCAAATTCGACGAGTACGCTCTCGTGCACATGATCAAGACCAAGGGAGGCGTTTCTGAGGTTCTCAACAAACTCTTGAGTAAGAGCTCCATTTGTCTAAAAGACACAATTTAGCTGTAAAGTTTTAATGACTAAATGCTAAACTGACTCTGAATGTGTCATTAACAGGTCGTACCACCGAAATTTCTGACGACTTGAAGGAGAAGTTCAGGCAGTTCTCTCTGGACACTGGCGTCCTTGAGGAAAACATTGCCATACTGCCACCAAATGGTACATTTTAAGATTTTAATCAAATGGCAAATGTCTCGTATTATGAAATGTTTGCTAACTTTATACCTACTATTCTACAGGAGAGTGCTCAGCTGCCTAAGGATCTCATCCAAAACAACCAAAAAAAGACACAAGACATCTCCTGCTGGTCCGATCACTTCACCTAAAAACAGATGTGAATTTGCTGGCCTTCTGTCTGCTTGGTTTTCACCTCTTTCTTAGTGTATAGAAGCATAAGTTTTTCTTTTTAAACATTAGGTTGTGCTAACAATGACAATCCAATTTACAACTACAGAGCATATCTAAAGATCCTCCCAATCCTCTTTCATTTTTGTCTCTGGTGCTTTTGTTTACTGCTCTTAGATTAAAATTGGTTTACAAATGACAAAATTTGGTGTGATTATTCAGATTAACCATTTGCATTTCATCATCAAAAAATATAATAAACTGAAAAACATTTTGGACACAAAATACTGTTTATTTCTTCTGTATTTACAAATATTTCATATACACACAACATAACAGGTTTTTTTTTTTAGAATCTCTTTATTCCAAATTATACATTTTCAGTATCTGTGTAAAAAATAAAATGTACCCTAAACGTCTAAATAATAATAATCATAAGAATGATAATTTGAGGGGGAGTTTTACAACAAACAGACCAAACGCCAAACATACTAGCGTTTAAATAAAATCGTATTTCGATTAACCAGCCATTCGGCCTGATTTAATTTCTGCACACTCGGAATAAACCTCAAGATCTCTTCTGAGTTGAGTACTATTTGGAATATGATTTTTATTGGCAATACTACCAAGTAATTAAATTTGTTTTCTTTCTTAAATAACAGCTGATATTAGTAAATTAATGCACCAATGTTGTTCATGCATTTCGTCCAGAAAACCTAAATAAAAGATCGGTTTCCCAAAAGCGTACATCTGGTCTGAATAGCTTCTTTTTTTTTCTTTCTGAAATTAAAACACATTTTTAGCAGCCATGGCATTTTTCAGTTCACTTTAACTAGACATTCTGCTCATCTGAAGCTGGTCGATAAAGCATTAGCACCGTACTTTAATGACAACGGACATCTTCAAGGCTAGTCCCAAAATGTTTGTACTTGTACACGCAACAATCACCAAAGCTGTTCAAACATGTTTTGTTGTAACATGCAATAAAGGAGTCATAAAACAAATGTATAACCAGATGCTCCAACATAAAACTTCACGGCATGTATGTCATCCACCTTTGATGGATTATTATGCAAGTTGATCGATTTTCATAGTGATATAAAGCTGGTCAGCTGATCAAGAATGGTTATTTTAACTTAAAAAACAAGAACACTGACAATGCGAGCAGTGAAACTTGCAACTGGACTCATTGGATGGTTGTTTTTCCTCTCTATTTTCTTTCACTTTCAGCCTGTCTGTACTATCAGGGTCCGAAAAAGCCTCGAGTTGGCCTTCTAACGGCCCTGAAGACCACAGCTACATCAGAACTGAGCTTTTCCTAATGGCTTTCTGTTTGCAAAGGTCACATGGTAGGCATTAGGTCTTTATGATGCCGCATTATGTGCTGGTTCTTCTCCGACGGTCTGCGGAAGCCTTTCGAGCAGATGTCACACCGGTGAGGATAGTCTTTGGTGTGAATGGAGATCACGTGCCTCTTGAAACCAGACGCGTCGCCCGTGCTGTAGTCGCAATAGTGGCATTGGTACAGCCGGCGCTCCCGGTGGCCCTTGGACAAACTGGCACCGCCCAAAATCTTCCTACCTCCGTGAGCACCGAGTACACTCGTCTTCTTAAGACCCTTTTTGTCAGGAAATGCCTGCTGCTCCTTGGTGTGCGCTGACAAAATATGCCGACTGAGGACAAACGGATCAGCGATTTTGAAGTTGCAATGCCTGCACTGGTGTAACTTCTTCACCTTATGAGCGGCCGAGTGCTTTTTGAGCTCGGACGGCCGGTGGAAGCCTTTTCCACAGACTTCACATTTATGCGGGTAGTCTTTGGTGTGAACTGAAATGATGTGGCGCTTCAGGTCACTGGAATTGGAGCTTTTATGGTCACAGTGGGTGCAGTGGTGTGTTTTGGACTCCTCGTGTGTCAGTGCGTGTTGGAACAGCTCGTCAGGTTCGGCAAACGTCTGGAAACAGCGGTCACACTTGAAGGGCATCTCTTTGCTATGCTTGGTCTTGATGTGCGTTTTTAAGTTGGACGAGTCGGCTGATTTGTAGTCGCAGTAGAGGCAGGAGTACGGTTTTTCGCCGGTGTGGGTTCGCATGTGTTTTTTCAGCTCTGAAGGATGCCGGAAACCCTTCCCACACTCCACGCAGATATGCGGGAAGTTCTTGCTGTGAACGGCGAGGAGGTGTCGGTTTAGAAGTCCTTGTTCTGCCGTCTCGTATTCGCAGAACTTGCATTCGTGCATTTTGGTGGTGGGTGGCGGGATCTGAAGCTTGGATTCTCGGTGGTGGTGCTGCAGACGGTGGGAGAACAGCGCCGCCTGCTGGTGGAACTCTTTCCCGCAGGCTTCACACTCAAACGGGGCTTTACTGCTGAGGGTGTGGATCTCCATGTGGTTGTGGAGACTGGCTTTTTTGTTTGTGGTGAAGTCGCAGTCCGTGCACTGGTATTTCTTTCGGTTCACGACATCCTGATGGTGATTCTTGGTGTGGCGCTTGAGGAAACCACGCGACTTGAACTTCTTCCCACACAGCATGCAAGGGTACACTGTAAGAGGCTGGCCGTAGGGTCCAATGATGATTGCTAAAGTTGAAAAAGTAAACCAAAATGATTATAATATATGCTATAGTTGGAAGATTTTTGGGTCTGTACGATTTTTTAAATGCTAAAATAAGGCCCGATCTCATTTCTACCCCTTACCCCTACACTCACCCCCACCCCTCTGTTTCGTGCTTTCACGTGAAGGGACAGAGGTGTCTTGATTCTCTTTTGGTTTGAGGGGTAGGGGAAAGATTTTTTACAACCAATTCTCTTCTACTCACCAAAGCTGCATTTATTAATCAAAAAAATACAGTAAAAACAGTAATATACTATGAAATAATCAAATTCAGCAAAACTGTATTCTATTTTAAAATATAATTTACTATGATAGCAAAGCTGTTTTTTTTGCAGCCAGTTCAAAACAACATTTATCTTAAATACAAATCTTTTGCAACAATGGACTGTAACTGTATTTAAAATATTAAGTTATTTTAATTTCTTTAATTAAAAAAAAAAAACACATACTGACCTTTTGACTGGTGATAATATAAAAAAAAATGTTTTGCGTTTAAAACATATACATTTAAAATGTTACATAAATTGCGATGTATATAATTTAATCTATGAAAATGTAACGAGAGATGCACCTGTCTGAACGTGACGACGTTCAGAGCGTTTCTTGCTCTTGTTCTTGCTTCGCTGACGACTCACTCTTTCGATCATATCGGACTCATCAACGTGCAGCAAAGCACTTGCTGCTCCATTCCTGTTCTCACCGCTTTCACTCTCGTCCCCACCTGACGGACATTACACCATATTTAAAGATTAGAATGAGAAGCTATCTTGTACTGCAGATTAAAGAGATATGTGGATTACAAAGGGTTCGATTAATAAACTACAACTCATCTCAGTGACGAATTTGGTTGTTTGCATAAAGACTCTAAGTCTATTAGGAATCCTGTCAATTTATCAAAATTGACTCAAATTAATTTAGAAAAGATTGCTTTAGATACAAATTAGCTTACTCTTATTAGCTAATGTACAAATAATTTAGGAGACAATTTAGGAGAATAATAGGACACGTGCATATTTCTTTATAATTAACTGCACAAATTATTGATTGTGGAATAAAATAAAATGCACTATGCATCTTTTGAATAGAACCAAAAATGTGTATGTGGTTGACTAACTGTAAGCAGCTGCCCAAGCCACAGGCATGAAGTCTCTGCTGAGCGATGCATTGTCAATCGTCCGCTGAACATTTCCAGGGTCCTCACCCCCCACCACCACTTCCATGTAGACCTCGTCTGTGATTTTAGCCACATCTGTTTGAGGAAAAAACCCAGAGTTTCAATTGAAGAAAACACTTTCACGACAAACCGCCAGTAAAGGGACTCACTGATGTCATTCTGGTTTTGACTGGCTTCACCCACTGACATGTACACCATCTTTTCTCTTATCGGCATTCCAGAGGCATCCACCAGCTCCACGGTTTCATCTACATCAAGCTCTGTGTCTCCTATGTCAACAGTGCCTCCTGTAAATGATCCATAAATCAATAAACACCAAATATATCTGTGCCCTCCATGAATATTGGCACCCTTGGTAAATATGAGCAAAGGCAGCTATAAAAATAAAATCTGCATTCTTTGTCCTTTTGATCTTTCAGTAAAAAAAATAAAAAATTCTGACCTTGAAATGAAACAACTGAAATTGGGCGGGGGGTCTTATTGTGAAATGTTTTTTCTAATTCATGTTGGCCGCAATTATTTGCACCCTATTACTGCAACGTCTTTTTCCCAAGGTAACAGCTTGAGTTTTCTCTGTAATGCCTGAAGAGTTTGGAGAACACCCGATAAAGAGATCAGAGACCATTTCATCCAGAATCTCTCCAGATCCTTCAGATTCACAGCTCCATGTTGGTGCTGCTTCTCTTCAGCTCACCCCACTCATTGTCTACAGAGTTCAGGTCAGAGGACTGGGACAGCCATGGCAGAAGCTTCATTCTGTGCTCAGTGACAATATTTTTTTCTTTATGTTTGTTTTGGATTCTTCTCCTGATGGAAGATCAAAACATGGTCCATTATAAGATTTCTTAAAGATGCAGTCAGGTTCCGAGGACGGAGACCTTGATCTCACTTGCACTAACCTGTGCAAATGAGAGGATCTCGTCCAGGATCTCCAGCAGAAAAACAGGCCCATAACATTATTTAAACATGGACATGGGGTACTTTTTTTTTTTATCCCTGTTTGTACTAAACCCATCTTGAGTGTTTACTGTTAAAAACTCTTTTTTTTTAGTTTCATCTGACCATAGAAATCAATGTTGTTTGAAGTTCCAGTCGTGTCTGAGAACTCAATATGCTAGAGTTTGTTTTTGAATGAGCCAGGAGTTTTTTCTTGAAACCCTCTCGAACAACATGTGGTCATATAGAGACTGTTTGATATATTTTTTTAGGCTTTCTGACCCCAAGACTCAACTATGCTCTGCAATTCTCCAGCTGTGATTCTTGGAGAGTCTTTGGCCGCTCAAACTCTCCTCCTCACCGTGCATCAGGACGATATAGACACACATCCTCTTCCAGGCAGATTTGTAGCATCTTTAGTTGATTGGAACTTATTAATTATTGCCCTGATGGTGGAAATGAGGATTTTCAATGCTTTAACTCTTTTCTTACAGCCACTTCCTATTTTTTGAAGCACAGCCATCTTGTTCAGTACACCAGAACTGTATTCTTTGTCTTTAATCATTGCAAAGGATGATTTTGAGGGAATTTGGCTTGGTGTTCCTCATACTTATATTTCTGTGGAACAGGAAGTCATGGCTAGACAATCTCATGTTCATATATGAGATATGTTCCTCATACGAATATCTAGGGGTGCCAATTATTGTGACCAACATGCATTGGAGAAAAAAAAAAGACCCCCCCCCACACTTTTCAACCAGTTTACTTCAATTAAAGGTTATTTGTTTTGTGAATTTTTTCAATGAAAGCTCAAAAAGATCAATATGCTGATTTTTCACATCCAGTTTTGTTCATACTTACCAAGGGAGCTTATATTAGTGGAGGGCACTGTATAAACACTAAAATGAAATGTGTTTGAAAAACTCTTTAATGAAGTTTAAGAGAGACTTGAAGAGTTCAAACATACCCAAGTCTTCCTCCTCTGGATGAGCCTTGATGATGTACACTTTGATGACCTCTTGACCCTCATCATCCTTCTCCACATCCTCTGGGTCTTCTAAAGGGCCCTCAATAGTAACTTTAGCATCCTCATCAGAAACCACCTTTCCAGCCTCATCCACTGAAATGAAATCAAGACAAGCAGGTGGTGACAAACAAGCAACATCCATGTTCTTGCGTACTGGATACTGTATCATTAAATGATGTAAAGAATAAAGCAGAAAAATCATGCTTTATGTTCACCACACATTCAACAACAAAGTGTTATCTTTAAACCACAGCAACAGAAATATAATAAAAAGAACTTGTGTTTAATAAATCATTAACTTTTACAATAACAGTAGTTTGCTACAGGAATGAAAATATAAAATGTGATTGCAACATATTATCTTACTATTATGACTTTTTAATCCAGCAACACTGTATGTAAATGTAAGTTTATATATTGCAATTGTTTTTTGGTTTATGCAATGAATATTCTGATAATTATTTTGATAGTATGACCAATAATTGATAAATATTGATAAGATTCTATACTACTTTATCTAAACAAAAGAAATCGAAAAATATTAACAACAACAATCAGTTATTTTAAGTGATACACAATAAAGTGAATTCAGGCTTCACAATATTATAATATATTATATGCAATGGAAATTTACTAAAGTTAAGATTTAAGAGTGTTATTACATTACTAGTATTTTTTTTTATTAACTTCAAGTAAGCTTTAGTTTAGATGATGGCAAATATAATCTAAATGTAAAACTAGAGCAAATGAGCATGCAAAGTTATATAATTAACATTAATGAAATGAATAACGAATGTGTAACAAAGTAATATTCCATTAAATTAATATCTGAATTATAGTAATAATACGAAGAAAATGGGCAATAACTGATATGGTACCAATATGTTTTACATCTCAAATAATCATAAGTGATACAGTAAGGTGCGTCACAGCAAAACTTGGGCGACATTTTAAGGACATATCTATAGTGTTGCGATGCATGAAGCACAAAAGTCACTTCCAAACTAAGCAGCTTTCTGTTAGTCAACACAGCAAAATCAATCAAATTTAACCCCCGTTGTAAAAATTACGAGAGGAAATCTTTTATTCTTCCCTTTTTTAATGACTTGATTTAACTTACGATGAAGTGCCGAACAACAATGCATGTAGCTGCACCTTAAACATAGACTGTTTACTATCGTCAAGCAACAATGAGTCATTAATATCCTTTCCAACAAATGCTCTATTCTTATTGGCTGAAGCCACTCACAAGAGATCATGAGGTAGTCTCCACAGGTGTCAGGATCCTCCTGTACTCTAGCGTCAGTCACCACATCAACTTCCAGTCCTTCCTCCTCCAGAGCCACATCATCGGGTGACATCACACAGGTCTCCACAGCAATGGTGCCAAGCTCTTCGTCTTCATCTGTGCAGGACACGTACTCCGCCACCACATCCTCGATCGCTTCCTGGATTACCAGCTCCTCATGGGCGAGGCCGTGCACCGCGATCTTCTCACCCTCCACGTCAGACACCAGAACCGTCTCCTGCAGTTCTACCACCACCTCGTCGTCTTCTCCTTCAACCTCTACATGTAGAATTCATGCATAAATACACTCATAAAACACCAATCTGAGAGTTTTCATCAGTCGTTGTTTGTTTACCTGTCCCATGGAATATGATCTTGGGCTCATGGGAATCTTCATCCATTGTCTCCGACGGTCATCTGCATAATATAAGACCTACAGGAACAAAATGGAAATGCAAATAAAACCATCAACACAATACGAACTTGAAAGTCTCATTTGTGTAAGAGACTGAGTCACAACCTAAAAACAGCATTATATAATACTTTGTCAGAATTGGATTAAACATACACACACACACACATATACATACACACATATATATATATATATATATATATATATATATATATATATATATATATATATATATATATATATATATTCTTTTTTTTTTAAGAGTTAAATGATAAATCATTTCATTTAAATTTAACAACATGGTTAAATGTAAGCTTTAGCATATCTCAAAATGAATATCTATCCTTCATACTATGCATTATAATATTGTGATGTATATTATGTATATATAAATGCATGTACTTAAGAAAAATATATAGTTTATATATTTAGATGTAAATTATATTAATATATACACAGACAAATATATTATGCAAACATAATTTTGGATATACAGCACTAGTTTTACTTTATTCTGACAAAATTGTGTAGAATGTTTATAATGGTCAAAGTTATAGGCCATAAAATAAAAATAATTATAAAATGTAACTTCATATTACATCAAATAATGCATAAAAGAAATTATTTATAATGGAATTTATTAAATCAGATTAAAAAAAAAAATCAAATTACTAATACATCCAAGTACCTGATCACGACCAGTGAATATTTCTGAAAGTCTAGAGCACCCTTAGCTATAAATTCTTTAAATAACAACAAAAGCAGAGTTATTTTCCAAGCTACTGCGCTAAAAAATAACTATACAATAGGAATGACCCGATTATACTTTTAGTACAGCAGCTGCACGGCAAACAGGCTTCCATGAATCCCATAATCCTGTGACAGTCAGAAGGGCGTAGCACAAAAGCCCCGCCCACTCTTAAAGAAATAGAAATCTTAGACACGCCCCTTTCGCGATCATCGCCATTTTGAATTAATTAAAAGAATACATCAAATCTCATAAATATATACTTAATTGTCCGTACAGTTACACTCAATATGCCCTGCAACACAGTTATTGTTTGCGTGATGCTTTTGAACATCGCGGTAATCTTTAGTAGCTTATGAATCGGTCACGCGCGTCTTGAGTCTCGTCTCCTCGGCCTACTTTAGGCCTCTGAAGGCCGCGGCTCGCTGCTAACAAAGGCCTACGCGCCATTGCAACGACGCTAATCTCTCAAACAGATAAACGCGTATTTCACTCACACTCCAAGATATCGCAACAGATGCTAATCGAACAAATATAAACGTAGATATTCTGTTAAACACGGTGGCCTACCTTTTGTGATTTTTTTTTGTTTGTTTCGTTTCCAAGGCCGCACGGGTTTCCGTCTCCCTCCCCAGACTCGGCCAGAGCGCAGACGGGGCTCTTGTGTGAGCAGGGCGGGCCGCCGCGGAGCGCGGAGGGGAGGGGCCGAGTCTGATGCGCTCCGCGGCACTGCAGCCTCCAGCTCCGCCGGAGATTACACCGCCTTCAGAGGCGCACGTCACTGCCTCGGAGCCGCAGGAAAACGCGGAAGGAGTCTCAGACAGGTGGCCGCAGTCTGGCTCTTTTGGCAGGCCCGCAAACTGTATTTTCTCTTCGCGTTGGCGATTTGAAAACTAGACCGTGTTGCATAAAACCAAATGAGTGATTTTGCTTTTGTTTAACGCATTGGAAGTCGCTTGTGAGGGAGTATTTGTGGGCTTTATTTTGTGTTGGCGTCAAAGGCGTAGGAAGCGGAATGATTAGCGAGCTCGGGATATTAGCCAGTTACGGGCATAGAAAATAGTTTGATGACCATAATGGCTTAGTGGGAAAATTATCTTGGTTGAAAATATTTGCAGATTAACACATTTACAAAGTTTAGTGCGTGGACGGTTACTGACATAATGGTTTGTTTTTATTCCGGTCTTTTTCTAAAGACGTGTCAGTTTGATCTAAAATTAGGTAACGTTACAGGCTAACATAATTTTATAAGCATAACTATTAACGTTCATTAAAAACCAAACAAATATACATAAACAATATTCAAAAATAATGTTAATTAAAATTAATAACACGACAGCATTTAAGAAATACATCATGATAATATTAATACTTGAATTTAATACTTAAGGCTTAGCTAAGCAATGTGGTTGCTTAGAGATAATAATATCAAGTTTAATGTTCTCCTCACACCATTAAATACTATAGCAGGTTATTAATACAAGGTATAACGCAGCCAAACTGTTCAGACACAACTGCTGCTCATTCAAAACCCTCAAAAACATTTTACTACATGCTTATAGATTACCTTCATCCTACTTTTAATATACAACATTTAAGGATTTTTTTTATTTATTAAAGGTGTACAAACCATCAGTCTGTTGTGGTCATTTATTAAATCAATGGGTAACCCAACTCTCTCAAAAGGCTTTGGGTGCCATTAATAACCCCACATGCCATACTGCGATAAGATTTTTGGAGCATTTTTACAACTAAATTGGTCTTATTCTTGAGAATAAGGTTTTAATAGTAATTGTTGAAATAAAGCACCATTTTCAGAAAATAAAGCACACAAACAGTTCGATCCAAAATGTTTTTTATTAGTCATCACTGAAAGATGTTCACAATATATTTGTCAAGCCAAGGAATATTGTTTTCATTGCATTTCTCATATAAATGACACCAATCCTTCCACAGAGGATGGTGAACATCTTAAAATAAAGGGCCAGTGCGTTCCTATCAAAAAGAGCCTTTCCCTTCACTCTGCGCTGACAACGAAACGCGCTGGCCTGTGCGTGAGTGTGTGTGAAAATGATTTAATTGTATCTGGCAGAGAGACAGTGCGAGCCATTGAAAGACTGTAGTTACTCTTCAATCATCGTCGACTGTGGGTGTGATGGACATCCCTCTCCTGATCTGACCCCATCCAATCAAACTAGGGAGAAGAAACAAGTCAATGACCGTACAAACTGCATTCATGAAGGCGAAAATACATAAAACAAGTTTCTGATCTAATTGTGCATGATTCATCCACAGTAAAACTGATGAACAAAAATGTGCTCACCGCCAATGTTTCTCCACTCTGCGACTCAAGGCGATCTTCTCACCCACCTCTGTGCACACAGGGTTAGTGAGGACAATCTTAGCCAAATCAGCTTTCACTGCACTCACACGGCCTCCTGTCGACAGCGAGCCAATGTTCACCATCAGCACCTCATTCTTCGAAAGCTTCTGAACCTGTTGGGCAAATTAATATGAAAATCAAAAACTTGAATAGCACTCAAAATAGAGCAAAAATACAGTAGAATCTGAATGCTTATTAATTAGTGCAGTCAAATTAATTAATTGTGATTATACTCAAAATAATTCTTGCTACCAGAATGGTGAGTACATAAAAACTCATTCAGTCATCAATCTCATGTTTTCAGTTTATTTTCTCAACATGTAGGAGTAGACATTTCCATGGTGATTGTTGGTTTCTGATAAACCATAAAGAAATATAAACAATTATATTTATTATTTTATAATTTATAATTATTATTATTAATATTTTAAGAAATCTGAAATCACTGACAATGGATTAAAAAATAATTGTGTAAAGGAAACATGCTTATACTTTAGATGACAGTTTTTTTCACAAATAAGTATTTAATACAAATATAATTAAAAAGAAAACAAACACCAACAGGGCACTCTGTATTCTGGGAAGATTGTGTGCATTGGGAATCATTTTACAAATAAAGCCAGGGTAACACTCATTTTACATACAGCACACAGTGAAAATGATGAATATGACGGTGGGCAAATGCATAAAGTGCAGTATAATTTGAAATCACGAGTTTATAGTTAAAAACATTCAATTCACATGGACTGACCTTCACACAGAGAACATATGATCATGCTGGATAAAAAAAGCTCACAAAAGATCTCACAGCTGGATTCGACTAAGTTTGAAAGGTTTGTGAAATTAAATGTTCATTAGCCATTCAAAGATTTGTTTAAATTATATAAATGCATATTTGCTTAATATGGACGGAAAATGAGAAAGTATAATGTTTGCCTTTCTATTACTAATAAGCCTAAAATAAAAGCAATCGTTAATACTTTCTGTACATTAAATTTTGTTGAATCGTTCCGATTATTAGACAAGACTTCCAACCGTGTTAGACAGAACTGTTTACGACGATGATGAACAAGAGAGAGTAAGCACTGTGCGCGCTCAGGCACTGCCACTCTTAGCGCCGTCAAAATTAAAGTAAACCGTGGCGATATATCGGTCGACCACTAGTTGTTATTGCTAGGACACATTGTTTTGTTTACAGTGTTTACTGTGGTCACGACTGCTCTCATGCGTATTGCACAGCTTTGCATCTTTGGTTTAATATGTAGTAAGGCGTGGCCAAATTCAGGTATAATTTACCTTGTTTACATTTTAGTAGAAGCAGTTGAGCAGCATAGTAGAACGGCCTAATGGTTAGAGGGTTGGACTCCCAATCGAAGGGTTGTGAGTTCTAGTCTAGGGCCGGACGGAATTGTGGGTGGGGGGAGTGCATGTACAGTTCTCTCTCCACCTTCAATACCACGACTTAGGTGCCCTTGAGCAAGGCATCGAACCCCCAACTGCTCCCCGGGCGCCGCAGCATAAATGGCTGCCCACTGCTCCGGGTGTGTGCTCACAGTGTGTGTGTGTGTTCACTGCTCTGTGTGTGTGCATTTCGGATGGGTTAAATGCAGAGCACAAATTCTGAGTATGGGTCACCATACTTGGCTGAATGTCACTTCACTTCACTTTAGATTTTAGTGTGGTGTTGTTACTAGTACACAGTTTTGTGTGGTAAACATGCTCAAATCGCATTTGTTCTCGTGCGCATCATGTGGTTTTGCAGTTTCTGTTTAATAAGTAGTCTGATAAGTAGTCTGGCGTGGCCAGCTGAATTAAATTATGAATGGAATCAGGTTAAGTATATCAAGTGTAAGAACGATGAGTGTAAGGACCAGCAGCACAACGCAGATTTACGGTGCCTCTTAAATGCCTGAGCGATCAATTGAAATATTTGTCCTTGTTCTCCGAAATGTATGGTTGGAGGGGGGGAGGTTGGGGTGCTTTGATAAAACAATTAAAATGATATTTTGAGGAAACAAAATATATTTTTAACCCTCTGGAGTCTAAGGGTATTTTTGGGGCCTGGAGAAGTTTTGTCATGCCCTGACATTTTGAATGATGTAGTATTGCATATTGTTATTGAAACTTCATAATATTTCATTTAATTATACATTTAGTCAGGAATTATAGTTTGAAAAGTCTAACTAGTAAATTGTTTACACGTTATGTGAAAACTAGTACAAGTATATAAATAAATATAAAGAGACTTACTCATGTTTATGATCTCTGCTGAATAGAGGACTTTATTCTTTTTTTTCTGAGGAAATCCATTTCTCAAATCCTCAACCACATCACATCTTTTTGGGGCGAATTAAGTTTTATTCCTCTCATCGCGAAGCAAACAGTAAAATAAAAAAAACTTGAAGAACAGTCTGGCTGCTTATTCTTCTGTGTGGGTGTATTCAAGCCGCGCGCTTCAGTTTGAATCTGAATAGCGCGTTAAGCGCAGGGGCGTGGTCACATTAGATATAATGAACGGAGACGTAAAAAACAGACATTGCCTTGTTTTCATATGGATTACTTCATCACAGAATATCTGTTTTCGGAAGCACTTGTTTAGTTTAAAAGTAGACATGTCAAGCTTTCTATAGATATCTCTCTCATGTCTCTTCGTTGAGTATTCACGGAGTTACAGTTCATTTTAATGACGTGTTTGTACATGACGATCAGCGCAGACGAAGGCTGCAGACAGCACACCTTGTTTGTTATCTTTATTTTATAAGTGCACAAATTTTTGTTTTTATGTCTGTATCCAAAAAAAAGTAGACCCTTTACAGATTCGATTTATGTATTGCTCTTATCTGTAACGATTAAAACTGAAAGTGTCATTTAAGTTCCTTTCGTGGTTATCAGGAGAAAATGACTCATAACGCGTATCCGCGTTAATCGACTCCTTCAAATCTATTTTATGATGTTAACTTCAAATAATATTTATAGTAATTGAAAAATGTGGTAGCATTGGATCTGGACAAAAAGGATAACTCTAGGAGGGGTGTGTCACGATTCTGCCTTCTCACATCGCGATACAGGTTCGTGGACCTGCGTATGGCGATTTCGATTTGATATCGCATATCGTTAAAGCCCTAATAAATGGAAGTCGTCCGCTTCCGGATTGCTCATGCGGAAAGTATAACACAGGCTTTACAATCGCAACTTCATTGTGCTGTTACTACATCAAGCCGAATTTCACAAAATTGTTCAGTTCCTGAAAACTAAAGGTGTTTTATTTATGGGGAGCAGAATTATTTATTTCAATTAAAAGCGCACAGGGGGCAAGTAGATATTTGAATATATTCGAATACATTGCATGATATTTGATACCCATTCAAATTAGATTTTTCTCAAAAGTGACAGGCCTACTATAATTGTGATAAGACATTTTCATACCGTTACATCACTGAGGAATTGCCTAAAATGAAAAATGTTCATCTCATTTATAAGGATGTTGAAGAAAAAACAGAGTTAACATTTGTTTTGACAATACTATTATAAAATATTTACCTTCGCTGCCTTCTTGTCACCCTCAGTGCGCACACCAAGCAGCCTCCTTAAAAGGAAGTAGGAGATCTCAAGCTCTGTGAAGATCTCAGGAAGAGCCCCCACAGCGCCGAGGACCTGCCCCACCATACGATCTGCTCTACACAGTGTAGGGTCAATCTTGGTGCCAACACCTGCAATAGAGAATATGCATAAACAGTTAATAATGTGACAATAACACACACATTACTGCATTCTTGTAATTGTAAGTCTGCATACCAATAAGGCCACCAGGAGCAGCATACTGGAGGTCATTATGTTCGGCAAACAAGGAAACAATTTTGGAGTAGATGGGTTTGCACATTAGTTTCCCTTCATGGTCCTTAGAAACAATACCAGGTCTGACCTCAATCTCCTGTCCAACCTTGAACCAAAATAAACACAGAAGAACAGCATGAAAAGAGGAACAGAAATAGCAACAGCAAAGCAGAAGCCTAATAGTCTGACAGTAAAAGTGCTTTAGGAATTGTGGGACGGTGGAAAAATGCTTGGCATAAATTGGATCAAACAAGTCAAAAGTTACCTTCAGGACTCCTTTGAGGATACTTCCTCCAGCTACACCACCTTTCAGATCATCTACTTCACAGCCAGGCTTATTGACATCAAATGACCGGATTACTGTAGGGGAAAAAGAAGAACACTGTTGCTCATCTAAACTTTCTTGAGTCCTCTTTAGTAATATTGAAGGTCTCTTACCAATAAGGCGCGGCTCAGAGGTGAAGTCGCGTACAGGCACAGGGATCTTATTTACAATGTATTCGCAGACAACCTCAATGTTGTACTTGAGCTGGGCTGAGATCGGGATGATCGGAGCTCCCTCTGCTACTGTGCCTGTTGGAAAATAAATCAAAAGGCGAAACCTTATTATAACAGGAGAGTTTTTCCACTACAACTCATCCAGGGCATTTAGAGGACACATAAAAGAGTTACAGAATGTCCATGTTAAATGGACAAAATTAACATTCTGTCATCATCTACTCATCCTCATGTCATAGATGTGAATAGAAAGTATTTTGGAGTTTTTGTTGGATTTGCATGTTGAAGGTCGTGACAGACCTATTCACTTTGATTATGTATATATAAATAAAAAATATATATATTTTCAAAAACAAAAATGTATAATTTGTGTTCGGCAGAAAATATAAATTAAAGAGATTCTCCACCCCAAAATGAAAATTGTCATCAATCACTTACACCCATGTCGAGCCAAACCTGTAAAAGCTTAGTTCATCTTTGGAACACAATTTAAGATATTTTGGATGTAAACCGGGAGGCTTATGACTGTCCCATAGATTGTCAAGTAAGCTAAACTGTCAAAGTCCAGAAAATTATGAAAAGCATCATCAGAAGAGTCCATCTGCCATCAGTGATTCAACCGTAACGTTATGAAGTGACGAGAATACTTTGTACACGAAGAAAATAACAAAGGATACGTTTTCTACATATTTGGGCTTTGGTTTGAAGGAAAACAGCGCATCGGTGCAGCGCAGCTGACTCAGAAGTGATTAATGAAAACATTTTCATTTGGGGTGGAGTATCCCTTTGCGGCCAGTACTTTTGACAACACTACTGCTTCTACGGCGCTGCATGTTTAGCCCCGCCCACTGATTCGCACAGTGTAAATAATGAAATTCAACTACCAGCAAATTCATGACATTTCAGAATAGCACCAAGCTAAGTCTCTTACCCTGCACAAATGCCAGGATCTGTTCATACTGCTCTTTGGCCTGACTCTCTTTCACCAAGTCGATTTTATTCTGCAGAATCAGTATATGCTTGAGTTTCATGATCTCAATGGCAGCCAAATGCTCTGACGTCTGTGGCTGGGGACACGATTCATTCCCAGCTGAAAGAGTAAAGTAGGTCATGATAACGGCTGTGTTCATTACTTGCAAGACAAAAACCACTACATGTAAATACTCACCGATTAGGAGCAGCGCAGCGTCCATGACGGCGGCACCGTTTAACATGGTGGCCATCAAGATATCGTGACCTGGGCAATCCACAAATGAGACATGCCTAAAAAGACAAAAAGAATCAGGATGTGTGGGGAAACCAATGCTTGTTGTGGACCACTGTAATTGAACTACAAGAACTGAATATGGAGATTGAATTCAAAAGGAAATATCACATGGATAAGACCAGTGGTTCTTAAAGTGTCGCACAGGAAATCAGCAGGAAAAAAAAAGCTGTGGCAAAAGTGCCTTTAATAAAGCGGCACCGAATGCCAATTCCTCTGAATCTTTCTTCTTCAGACTTGGTACCATTTGATGTAGAAGAACCCTGCCATAGAAAAACACTTTTTCAGCGGATGGCATCACAAGCCAGGCTATTGTGAATTTGCTGCTCCCCTTCAAGAGCAACACACACCAGACAAAACCATTGTTGCTTTTCATCGCATCAGCTAAAAGTCATCTACACTGGATGTCACAAAGCGACCGCTGCAAATCCATTTGCCAGTTCACATGATTTACTGCATATACAGCATTTATTTTTGGGTTTAATATACCTTTATACTGATGGGGGGGGGGGGGGGACACACACCAAAGCTATGTATGCCAGATGATTATTTTGTTAAATTTTATACATCTATTAGATGAAATTAAAATTAACAAAACCAACACACCGGACTAATTTGAAGTTGCCTTTGGTGCCAGGAATGTCTGTGGGGAACTCATCAGGTGTGCTGCTGCCACATGACCTGTAACACTCTGGCCGTGGACAGCTCGGATCATCCAGTTTATACACCTAAATAAGGGATTCAATACAAAACATAGCAAGACACAAAAACATTACTCAATCCATCAAAAATAAATACTTTACATTCATTCAAAAGAATTAACTTGTAACAGCCTCACTTAAAGGAGAAAATTAAATAATAAATTCCTAAAAAGGGAAGCTGTAATTTGCTGTCGCAAGCTTAAATTGAATCAAATAATTGCTATTGTTAGCTTCTGACTCAGAGTGTAGCTTGCAATAATAATTTTGGAGAGAGATTAGTGAACAATGCGGTTACCTTAGCGTTAGCGTAACCCAACTTGATTGTAATGTTTCTCTCCAGCTCATTTTTGAATCTGACAGTGTGAACTCCAGAGATCGCTTTCACAACTGTTGATTTTCCGTGGGCTACATGACCAATAGTTCCTAGAGACAAACATATATACATGTAATTAATTTCATGTTACATTTGTTTGCATGCAAAGCAGCACAAAACAGTAAAAGGAAATCTCACCTATGTTTATTGTGGCTTGTCTGCTGATGATCTCTTGGGACAGAGGAGTTAGTTTACTCACATCCTTTAATGCAAAACAGATTTATTAATGCTAATCATCAAGAAAATGTAGTATGGAAAACTGTTTCATTTGTAACTTTAATAATAATAATAATAATA
The DNA here is from genome assembly GCF_023724105.1 of Carassius gibelio. NCBI lineage: Eukaryota > Metazoa > Chordata > Actinopteri > Cypriniformes > Cyprinidae > Carassius > Carassius gibelio. The sequence continues at coordinate 12,316,774 of NC_068419.1, forward strand.
ATATTAATGAAAAACATCAGTAGTGCTAAGCATCAAAACATTTTAAGCTGTTGAGCGGATCATGAGTGAAAACTACCAGAAATAAGAGATAATTTCTTTGTAACAGCCTCTCTTATGGGAAAAACAAGTTTTCCCCTAAAGAAGAGAAGCTGCACTTTGCTGTTGCAAGCTTAAATTGAATCAAATCATTGCTATTACTAGCTTTTGATTCAGAGTGTAGCTTGCAATAAGTGTTCACTTATTTTCAAGTAATTAATATATGTCACAGTAACAAAAAACAAATAAAAGTTAACAACAAAAAAATGCGTATTAATGTTAACAAGGCTTGCCATAAGGAAACATTAAATTGTCGAGTAACGTTACATCACATTAAACGTCAGACGTACAGAATTGATTTTATTAAAAGCAAAATTAGTACCTAAACAAAAAAATCATAAGAATGCAACTATATTAAACACAGTGACTTTTGGGTTTCTCGACATTTTCACATAATTTCTACATGGGGTCCTTCTCAAGCTCCGAATGAATCATGTGGTGAGCTTTCACCGGTACAGCGAACAAACACGCTAATATCATCACAAAACCACTTAACTCGATTTATCGATATAGCTAGTACTTCTACAACATGTTATGATATAAATAAGAACAAAAGATGAAGACTTACTAATGTACTGAGGTCTTGTTTAGAAAGATGAGGCTGACCCAACGTTGTTCCAGACTCGTCGCCCGCCATCTTGATAGAAAAGGAACGAAAGTGTGACCAAACGAACGCCTGACTGTTTATTTTTACAAATATATGTGTGGCATTAACGCATATCCCGTTAAATAATTTTAAGTGCGTGATATAAATATATAGATAGTGTTCTATTTTTCACTATTACACGGCATAAAACCATAAAATAAAATATGTAATTATAAACTCATGTATCTAACGGCGTCCTGAAGGCATGGGATGATGCAATCATTTTCTAGTAAACCCAGTAACCACAAAAAGGTGAAAATAGACTGGAAAATGCATCCTAGATTATAATAAACATAAACAAAGTTAAAACACCAACCTAACCAGCAGCGTAATTTACTTAATATATGATTAATGTCTATAAACTTGAACACACGTTGGATTGTCGCGGATAAAACCAGGGTCCGTCTTATGGTTATGACGTCACATGTTTTGTAGTTTTTAAATAGCTAGCTATCCATCCAAATCAATTTAATAATATCATACATTTTAAGGCCTACCTCATAAAGAAACATCACTGTGTAATTATTCAAAACATATTTTTGATGTTCCCATGTTGACATAGATATTGAAGTCAACGATTCATTTTAATGTAAAAAATTTTAACGTGGACAGTGAAAACTTACCTCTTGTGTATAGTGTAGGCTAGCTTTTCATTTTTGTGATATGTGTAACACAATACTCTGCACCATACTGTTTCGATGTTTTTTGTTTTGTTTTTTATTATTTACAACATAAATGCCCTTAAGAGATCAACAAAGTACCAATAGAGTGAAGGGAAAGTAGTTTAAAGCCTGCATTGAATCGTGGACATCAAAAACAGAATAAGCTATTAATATGACTAGGCTATCTGTAGAAAAAGTAGAAACATATTCTTTGCATGTCCATGAGAGAGACTATATTTAATAATATAATATAATATAATATGAAACAAGAGGTTCAAATGTTCATAAGGATTCATAGGAAAAGTAAAAGAAAATTTTCACATCTGTGACAGCGGAAAATGTTTAAATATGTTTGACTGGAACATGTTTAAAGAGGCAGCCAACTACAACAACCTCAAAGTCCTGCAGGAGTACACTAATACTGTGAGTGCTTATATCAAAAAGTGCATTGATGATGTGACAGTCACCAAGACCATCACCACACTTGCAAACCAAAAGCCGTGGATGACAGCAGAGGATCATGGGCTGCTAAAGACCACAGATGAAGCATTCAGATCAGGAGATAAAGCAGTCCTCAAAACAACAAGAGCTAATGAAAGTGAATATTACGTGACATACAGCCAAGTATGGTGACCCATACTCAGAATTCATGCTCTGCATTTAACCCATCCAAAGTGCACACACACAGCAGTAAACAAACACACGGAGCAGTGGGCAGCCATTTATGCTGCGGCACCAAGGGAGCAGTTTTGGGGTTCAGTGCCTTGCTCAAGGGCACCTAAGTCGTGGTATTGCCGACCCAATACTCAAACCCACAACCTTAGGAGTTAGGAGTCATACTCTCTAACCACTAGGCCAAGACTTCACCTAATCTGTTCTGTGGCATCAAAAATGTAAAACGGTCCTATGCTCAAAAAATCAACAATCACTTCAAAGACAGCAGAGACACACAGAGCCTGTGGCAAGCAATTCTAACCATCACTGAATACAAGTCCCTGCCACAGGCCTGTGATAATGACACATCCCTCCCGGATGCACTCAACCACTTTTATTCATGGTTTGACATGCAGAATGACCAGGCGTTCTGTCTGTCTCCAGCCGACATAAGGAAGACCCTTTAGGATTTACCCACGCAAGGCTGCGGGTCCTGATGACATACCTGGCCGTGTACTGAGAGACTGTGCTACACAGCTGACACATGTCCTAAAAGATATCTTCAACACCTCGCTGAGCCAGGCAGTCATCCCCCCATGTCTAAAATCCACAACAATCACACGGGTACCAAAGAAATCACCTGTGTCCTGTCTAAACGACTAACGTCCCATATAGCACTGTTTCAAAACTGAAATTCTGTTTGGATACCGTCCAAACCGCTCTACAGACGATGCAATTTCCTCCACCCTCCACCTGGCTCTTATCCATCTAGAAAATAAAGACTCCTATATCAGAATGCTGTTCATCGACTTCAGCTCAACAAAATAATACCAAAACAACTCATTAATAAATGAAACCTGCTGGGCCTTAATAATTCCCTCTGTAATTGGATCCTGGATTTTCTAACTGGAAGACCTCAGTCAGTCCGTGTCAGACACAACACCTCGAGCACTACCACACTGAGCACAGGTGCCCCACAAGGCTGTGTGCTCAGCCCGCTTCTCTTCACGCTGCTGACCCACGACTGCACTGTCAAGTTCAGCTCCAACCACATCATCAAGTGTGGATGAGACAACGATGGTAGGTCTCATCAGCAACAATAATGAAAAGCACTTCAGAGAGGAAGTGGCAAAGCTTGCTGAATGGTGTGGCACTAACAACCTGTCCGTCAATGTAAGACAAAGGAGGTTGTGATGGACTTCAGGAGAACCTCAGCTGACCACCCCTCACTGACCATCGACAGCTTGACCATGGAGAGAGTCAGCAGCACTAAATTCCTGGGTGTGCACAGAGGATCTCATCTGGACCACCAACACCATGTCACTCTCCAAGAAGGCACAACAGCAGCTACTCTTTCTCTGCCGGCTGAAAATAACAAGTCTCCCTCCACCCATCCTCACCACATTCTACAGAGGAACCATTGAGAACGTGCTGACCAGCTGCATCACTGTCTGGTAGGGAACTGTAGTGCAGCAGACCGCAAGACCCTCCAGCAGACAGTGAACATAGCTGCAAATATCATCGGTGCCCCTCTCCTCTCCATCCTGGACATTTTCTGCACATGATGCTCCAGCAAAGCCAAAAGTATCGCGAAGGACCCCACCCATCCCTCCCACAGTCTCTTCCAGCTCCTACCATCAAGAAGATGGTACCGGAGCATCAGAACCCGCTCCACCAGACTGCCCAACAGCTTTTTCCCACAGGCTGTGAGAGCCCTGAACTCAAATCACCCCGCCCTTCTCTAAAAACCTATAACCCCCTACCTCCTGAAACATTGACAATCTCACATCTTTCACCTTCCAAACACCCACCCCCCAACCTTACCACATCGCAGAAAAAACGTCTGAAACAATCTTTTTTTTTTTTTTTGTCAAAATCTGTCAGTAGATTAGTTGTGTATAGGTTTATACTGTTTTACTTCACCTTGGTCTTGTGAGGCACAACATTTCATTCCACTGTATTTCCATACATGTAGGGGAATGACAGTAAAGTTCAACTTGACTTGAGTGAACTAAACCATTTTGTACATGTAAACCCCACTTCAGCAGATGGAAGAATGATAATATGCGTTCAGTTGTTGAAATATGCCGTAAAGGTTTGTAATTGAACTTGATACCTTAAAAACAAACATGTTGTACATGTAGGCACTGGCAGTCAAGGCAGAGAATATTGACACACAGACTCCAACATTTCCGTCCGACCGACAAATGTTCGGGAAATGACGTCAGTGCAGACAATAATATGGCGTCTACGATCGCTGTGGAGGCTACAGGCAAACAACATTTAGCGATTCAGTCCAAATAAAACTGGTTCATTGTCACCCAAAGACGCCAATGGGCAGCATATCTCCGTCGATAATGAGATGTCATATTTAATTTCTCTGGACGTTGTCTAACACCAGCACTCCATGTCCGAAGGACCTCGGGCTCCCTGGTCGAAGCGGGGTTGCGTGGAGTCGCATCGCCGAGGTAAAACCCTACCGGAACCGTTTCATTTCCCACACAGCGTCGTTCTGCTTAATAACGCACTAATTGTAACTTATTGTAGCCGAGGCAGTACAATTGTTACACATGTAATGTTAGTGGTCTGACATTCGTCGGGACGTGTCAGCGGTAATTACTGACTGTGCCTCTCATATTGAGCTCCCTAGGTAGATAGCATGTTTAGGCATCATATTCGCGTTAGGTATTCGTTAGGATTCAGTGACTATAAATAAGGTCTACGTATTCTTCTCTTTAGGGTTCAAGCCACCGCCAGTGTTTATGTCCAGTTGCTTGTAGATAGTTATTAAAGAATTTAGAAACCAAACAATAGCAACAACTGCGAAATCAAAACATGCCACTGAGAAGCACATGATACAGACTTTTCTTGGGATCAGTCAAACGTTGTTTTTGTTTCTTGTTCACTGAGGGTCTGAACATGGTCACAGAAGTTTAGAGGATTTAAAACCAAGTTGAGTCTAAGAAACAATTCTTATTATCAACATTAAAAACCTTTGTGCTGATTAATCTATGTTTGTGGAAGAAGCTATGATACATGTTGTAAAAAAAGAAAACCCACACAATGTATTTGAAATATAGGCCTAACAATTTTTACTGTTACTTTTGATCAAATTTGTTTCCTTTCTCAATAAAAGTATATATATATATTTTTAAATAAAATGTTACAGATTTTATGTTTTTGGACAGTGAGTTTATAATCATACTTTATTTGTAAAACGAAATGAAATATGACAGGATATATTTCTAGGAAATTCCATGTTTTGTTGTCAAATGGATGCAGTTGGATTTGAATAGTCTCTTTGTTTTCTTCTGTCTGATCTGTCTGCTGTTTGTGAATGTAGCTCTTATACGGTCTCATGTACAACAAAGCATCCCTCACAACATTTGATATGTTCTTTTTTAACTTTGTAGAAGAACAGTGTGTGTTAACAGTGGGGAAATTACATAATAATAACAGAGAAATGTAAGAATACCTGTCTGTTTATCAGCATGTGGATGTCATCTGTTTTTAGAGCAGGGCAAATATAAGCAGAGGAAATGTGAACGTCCCTTCAGCGCAGTGAAGCCGACAGTTGGCCAGGAGGCCTCTAAAAGGTAATATCAGAAAACCATCGCCTTCTACTTTTCTACAAGCCACATAACCTGCTAAGGATACAGTGTATTTCATCTCAATTTTATATTAAATAATTACAAGGTGCACAAATATGGTGTAGTTTCAATATGCAAGCCAGGATATGTTTTGTCAAAATAGTCTATCAAATTCTTCCTCCATTTATAAGTAATTGTTTCCTGTTTGCACACTGTGGGACATTGAATTGTTGGTGCATCTTTAGTATTTTAGTCTGCTGGTAACTTTCACGTTATTTTAATGATTGGGGCTTGTTCGATTTGTCATTTAGGTGAATATCTTCAGAATTAAATTTCCTACGGACACAAGAGGTACTGTCCTCTGATTGGCTCGGACACCCCCCTGTGACATGCCCGTGGCCAATCAGAGGTGAGTGTGCTGTGTGTGTATGTGTGCAGTAGAGGGGGGGTGTGTGTGTGGGGGAGCTTTGAGATAGAGTTTGGCTTTCAGCAGCAGAAACTGAAGTGCTGAGGTGTGAACGTTCTTGAAGTCCTTCCAGAGGCTTTATTAAATCTGGCATGTTTTTCACCAACTATTATTCACTAAAATGCTAACAGTTCACACGATTCGGCTGATGGAGAGTTTGAGGAGATGCTGTTTAGTTTAGTGGTCATGTAATTGTTTAATTTTATCTTGTTTTAAAGTAATTGTTCACTCCAAAATGAAAATCTTCTCATCATTTATGCTACAGTTTGGGGTTGGTATGATTTTTGTTTTTGAAAGAAATCTCTTATGCTCACCAAAGCTTATTTGATCTAAATGACAGTAAAAACAGTAATATTGTGAAATATTTACAGTTAAAATAAAAATAAAAATTTCAAGCTTATTGCAAAGCTGAATTTTAAGCAGCCATTACTGTAGTTTTTAGTGTCACATGATCCTTCAGAAGTCATTCTGATTTGCTGATTTGGTGTTTGGTGAAGCATTTCTTGTTATTATTAATGTTATAAACAGTTGTGCAGCTTCTTTATATATATAGAAAAGTAGAAATTTAAAAGAACAGCATTTATAAAAAAAAAAAAAAATTAGTTAAGAAAAATTCTAAATCAAACCAAATCCAAACTTTGTAATGGTGTTGGACTCCTTTTCATGTTAATTTATGAATTACTAGTTTTTGTCTATCAAATAACATTAATGTGGACCCCACTAATTTTCATTTTGTGCGCAAACAACACCTAGACATTTTTCAAAATATCTTCTTTTGTGTTTCAAAATAAATTTTCATTTTTGGGTGAACTGTCCCTTTATAGGGCTTTTCCCGTCCTGTTGACTGATTTCAATCCCTGAGAGAAAGCTGTGAAATGTCTGTCTCTCCATCACAGTAATTGTCTTCCCAACCTTGCAGAGATGACCATCTGAATTGGAACATATCGACTCATCTCGACACGCCATTTATTAGAGCGTTTGTGTCTGTGCAGGTGCCTAATGGCGGGGGATGTGGAGGTGTACCTGTCCCAAGGGCATGACGGCAGTGTGTCGTCGGGCTTCAGAGCCTTGTATGAGGAGCGACTGCTGCTTGATGTCACTCTGCTAATCGAGGAGCACCACTTCCAGGCGCACAAGGCTCTGTTAGCAACGCAAAGCGACTATTTCCGGGTCATGTTCACGGCTGATATGCGGGAACGTGACCAGGATAAGATTCACATGAAGGGGCTGACGGCAGCTGGGTTTGGTCACGTCCTTCGCTTCATGTACTACGGTTCTTTGGAGTTGAGCATGATCACGGTGCAGGAGATCCTGCAGGCTGCCATGTACGTGCAACTCACCGAGGCTGTAGAGTTCTGCTGCTCCTTCCTGCTGGCCAAGATCTGCTTGGAGAACTGTGCTGAGGTCATGCGCTTGCTGGAAGACTTTAGTGTCGGGGTGGAAGGCGTGCAGGAGCAGCTTGACGCGTTTCTGCTGGAGAACTTTGTGCCTTTGATGGCACGTCCGGACTTCCTATCTTATCTGAGTTTGGAGAAGTTGATGGCATATCTGGATAGTGACCAGCTGAGTCGATTTCCGGAAATTGAGCTGTATGAGGCGGTGCAGGCCTGGCTGAGACATGACCGGCGGCGCTGGAGACATACGGATGCGGTCGTGCAGAACCTGCGCTTTAGCCTCATGACTCCGGCCAATATCTTTGAGAAGGTAAAGGTGCTTCCTTGTTCTTTATGTGTCATTTACAGATAAGAGAGTACGCATCAGAAAAAGAAAAATCATTGAATTGAAACTAACTTTGCCTTTCAAATAGTCTGATATTTTAAAGAAATCGTTTATCTGTTTCTTTCTGCTTGCACAGGTGAAGACGTCAGAGTTCTACCGTTATTCCCGTCAACTGAGACTAGAAGTAGACCAGGCCCTCAGCTACTTCCACCAAGTGAATGAACAACCGCTGGCGGAAACCAAGTCCAACCGCATCAGATCCGTGAGACCCCAGACTGCTGTATTTCGTGGAATGATTGGCCACAGCATGGTCAACAGCAAGATCCTCCTCCTCCACCGGCCCAAAGTGTGGTGGGAACTAGAAGGCCCTCAGGTGCCGCTTCGCCCCGATTGCCTGGCCATCGTCAACAACTTCACTTTCCTTTTGGGTGGTGAAGAACTAGGCCCAGATGGAGAATTCCATGCTTCTTCTAAGGTCTACCGCTATGATCCCAGACAGAACTCCTGGCTACGCATGGCTGACATGTCCGTTCCCCGGTCGGAGTTTGCGGTCGGCGTCATCGGGAAGTATATTTACGCCGTCGCCGGCCGCACTCGCGATGAGACGTTCTATTCTACAGAACGTTATGACATTGTTGAGGACAAGTGGGAGTTTGTAGACCCGTACCCTGTGAACAAGTACGGCCACGAAGGAACCGTGCTCAACGGGAAGTTGTATATCACTGGCGGCATCACCTCCTCTTCCACCTCAAAACAAGTATGCGTTTTTGACCCGGGAAGGGAGGGAACATCTGAACACCGTATGCGGCGAACGCCTATCCTCACCAACTGCTGGGAAAACAAGTCAAAAATGAACTACGCTCGCTGCTTCCATAAGATGATCTCCCACAATGGGAAGCTGTATGTATTCGGCGGGGTGTGTGTGATACTGCGTGCCTCTTTCGAGTCGCAGGGCTGCCCTTCGACGGAAGTGTACGACCCAGAGACCGACGAGTGGACTATTTTGGCCTCTATGCCTATAGGACGGAGCGGACATGGAGTGGCAGTGTTGGAGGAACAGATCATGGTGCTTGGAGGACTTTGCTACAACGGTCATTACAGCGACTCTATCCTCACATTTGACCCCGAGGAGAACAAATGGAAAGAGGACGAGTATCCCAGGATGCCTTGCAAACTGGACGGACTGCAAGTGTGCAGTTTGCACTTCCCAGAATATGTTCTGGAGCACGTGAGACGCTGCAGCTGAGTCTTTGTAACCTCTGCACAGTTTGGGAGACAAACGTTTACAGTTGTGACAAGTAATACTAATTCTGTTGAAGCTTTTAAAACTGTAGACCAGTGCTTATTTAAGAAGAAACCTCCTTTTTAGGCTTTCATTGTAGAAGGAAGGTTTGTTATTTGGTCCGTAAAAACGAATACAGACAACCTTTTTGCTCATAAGTCTGACTCCTTGCACTGTAATCATCCTGTAGAGCACATAATACTCTTCATGTTTCGCCACATTGTTTGTCTTCTGTATGTGACGTTCTTCTATATCCCTTCATTCTCTTCAAGTTTAATGCGTGCGTATTTCCACAACAAGTAGTCTGCTGTGTCTAGAAGCGGTTAGAAAAATGGAAAGGAGACTAAAGGAAGTAGGAGGAACTCATGAAAAAAAAGTCCCTTTTTTCTTTGACATTTACTAATCGAAGAATACATTTGTGCTGATACTAGTGATGTTGTAGTGGATAATGACTGTAATGATTGTAATCTTGACGATGATGTTGACAAGCATTGCACTCGTATAAGGGCGTATATTACTGCTCTACAATAACACCAGTCCTCCACTGCTGACTGCAAAGAGAGAAAAGGGGACGGCAGAGATTACGGGACGCATAGTTCCCACTTCTCCAGCCTTTATTAGTTGTGCTTATGCTTATTTTCAACTTATTTATTAAAATGGCAAAGCCTTGCCTTGATCCAATCCATGTAATGTAATGAAACTGCTTTCTCTCTCTCTCTCTCTCTCTCTCTCTCTCTCTCTCTCTCTCTCTCTCTCTCTCTCTGTGTGTGTGTGTCACTCATTTTGTTTCACCAGCAAAGGGCTAAAGCACATATGCATCTTGTGTTTAATGTCTAATGAAACTAAGAGCAGTTTTGTAAGTTTAGGCATCCACTATGTATTAAAATCAGTTGTGGTTAAAGGGACAGTACATCCATTATTCATCAGTTTCTCACCCTTATTTCGTTCCAAGCCAGTTTGAGTGATAATATTAAAAAAATGTATGTTTTTGTCTGTGTGTGCAATGATAGTCATTGGGGTCCAAACAAAAGTTGTTTTGGACCCCATTGACTTCCAGTGAAAGGGTAAACGCATAATATTTTCTGTTCTGCATTTGGAATGACGCAAGGGTGAGGCTGAATCTTGGTTTTTGGTTGAACTACCCCTTTAAGAGGATCCTGAAGGTTATTGGCACTATGTCATTTCCTGTTATGGACTTCACATGTGATGCTATGTGTTCTTCAGAGTTCCTGGTTGGTTTGTACTTCCTCAAACACTAGCTTTGAGCTTTTGTCTCTTTCATGTGACATTTCTCATCCAAAATTCATGTACATATAGATGCCAAACTGTGGTCTGTAAGGGTCAAGCTGTAATGATCAGACGCAGCGGTAGATTTTAACCTCGTCTTGTTATCCTTTAGCAGAATAACAGACAGTTATTCCACTATTATAATTAATAATAATAATGATCATCCAAAGCCCTGTATCTTGTTCTTGAGAGGAATAAAATCCGATTTGCGAACTTGTTTACCAGAATCTGCTGGTTCACTGGTATTTGAAGACTTTGTAATTCATTTCCAGAAATAAATGTTCATACTGTCCAGCTCTCTGGGTTTTCTAATTGAATACAAGCACCTGCTGTGCTGCTGTTTTTGGGTTTAGCGTGTATTTTAGCCTCTGACTTCTTTAGACAGCATCTTATCCTGTGGGTTTATCCCTGTAAGAGGATCCATCAACGGGACGGGGCTGTGACTCTAAGCCTGTTCTCCAGCTTGTCTCCATGTCTTAACAGAAGAGCTACATGGTGCTATATTGAGAAAAATGCATTCCTGTAGATCAGAGTAAAAGCATGCTAATAACATTGCCAAGGTTGTGAATTCAATTCCCAGGAAATGCATGAGCGGATAAAAATGTGTACATTTAATGCAACATAAGTCATTGATAGGTAAAATTGTCTGCCTAATGTTATTAAAAAAAAAAGTGTGGAATGGTGCCTTGTGGGTGTTTTTGGTCATGGGGCCTAATGTCTCTTGGTATTCTTGAAATGAATTATAACCACATCAACTTTGCAGAATAAAGCCTCATGTGAAATGTTCTTTCTTCCAATAATAAACAAAATTCCACACTTTAATTTAATCCTAAATATTCATCTTGCCAGATATAATTTGCAAATAAGAGTGTTTTGCTTTTATAATGTTCTTGGTTTAAAAAAAAAAAAAATTATGCCTATTCATCAGTGTGATACTAGGAAATCCACTTCTGCCTCTGAGTAATAACAGGTAATTAATGTAAACTAATTATTTCTTCATGATTGCAATCTTATCTATCAATTGTGACTTTAAATCTCACAATGTAATTTCAGCTTGATGTCTTGAAAAGGTGACTTAATATTTTACAAATTTTTAATGGGAAATTTTCCCACACCGGTTTCAATTGAACTGAATTCTTACATCTTTGACTTTTCGGGTAACGTTAAACAATTTAACAGAATATAATTCTTTAAAAACATTGTAAATCTTACCGTTCAAAAACTGTTCACTGGTAGGCTATATAGATTACAGAAATATATTGTAATGTTTTATATTATATTGTAGATTTTCACTTTAGAAAAGATGGTTACGCCCCTGGTGTGTTATATAAAAGGATGCTAATGATTAAATACTGTAATATGAGCAATGCGCACGTGGCGCCGTGGCTTAGTTGGTTAAAGCGCCTGTCTAGTAAACAGGAGATCCTGGGTTCGAATCCCAGCGGTGCCTTTTAAATGCAATCCATGCACCTTTACCGTTAAACTCTTCAGATTATGATGATTAATTAGTTTATTTATTCTTTCAAAATATCTCTCAGTTTTGTTAAAAAAAAAAAAAAAATGTTATAATAATAAAATCGAAAGAAAAAAAAGGATCATCTAAATCTGTGTTTACCTGCAAAATGCAGAGGGTCAAACAATTATTAAACATAAACAATATATATATTGGAGAATTGTTTCTCTCAGCAAGGTTTATTATTGTATGACAGAAAAAAATAAAAAAAACCTTTTGTATTGGACTTTGAGCTATTTCTCAAATAAAAATCAGTTACAGCACGCCCTCTGGTGCCAAACCGTCAATAGAGACGTTTATTTCGAGTTTAGGTATGCATGCAGAAATTGATTCGTCAAACATCACGACCATTAAAGTAGTGATTAAAAATCGCAATAATTGGTAAATTAGTAAAAGCAGTCACAGCATATAAAAACATGCTCTTCCTATACAGTTATGCATGTCTATAGTATACTAGAATTTCATATAAATATTTAACTGCAAACACGTCCATATATATATATATATATATATATATATATATATATATATATATATATATATATATATATATATATATATATATATATATATATTACATTTAAATTGATTAATTTGAACATTTTCACGAAAAATAATTATTGTTATAGCAGAGAGAGTTTAGATTCCTAAATAGGACGATAAATATTACAATATCTATAACATTATTAATCATATCATTCTTCATTTGTGGTGGTAAGTGGTGTCCCTCTACTTTACAACAATTGAAATAAACTTTAAATACCATACCAATAGGTCATAAAATGTTTGTATTCTAGGGTAGGGTAAACATAAATTGTGCACTGTTAATGGTTAACAGTTTTTGTTTAAAAATACATATTAAATTGAGTTAAATCGCATTTGTCACAAAATATGGATGTTCCTGCCATACCTTAGAGAGGTATCATGGATTGTAATTGCAACAATATAACATTTTTAACACAAATAAAGTGGTTATATTGTGAAGATAGATTTGATTTAACATGTACAATTTATTCAATTATAACAAAAAAAAAAACATATTTTTTTATATTTAAGAAAAAAGTTGTGTCCCCCAAATTCATGTCTGTGGAGTTAAAACAATGGATATCGCCCCTTTAAGAAAATTGAGAATTCTATTTGGACTGCTTCCTGTGTGTAAAGGACACTGCAGGTGCTGGTTGATCTGAGGGGGGCATGGGGAGTACATTCTTTCTTATTAAGTTTCTTAAAATTAGCTAAATTGGTGACAATTTAATGTGTCGCACTTTATTAGGGTTTGCTGTGTGATGTTGATAACTTGCAGATCTGACATATTTTGATCAAAATTTTGCTACATAGCTTACATACTTATGAATATCTCCTAAATGTGCCCTGACATTGAAAATATCATGATGGCTGCCTCCATTTGAAAAAAGTCTGGATTTAGGCTGATTTGTTAGTTGTCTTTCCGGGTAACACCACAGAGCCTTATAGTAACTTGCAATAAAGCTGACTTCTTTGCCACGTTTTTCATTAATACAATTAAAAACATCAGTGCACAATTTTCCACACCACAATCCATCAAGCACATCTCACCAGCAAACTTACACTCATTTACATCCTTCTCTTCACTCTCTGAGGCAGAAGTCTCCAAACTCATCCTTTCTAATCACCCTATATTTGTCTGCTTGATCCTATTCCATATCATCTCATTCAAGCCATTTCTCCTGCAGCTCTACCTGCACTCACTGACATCATTAACATATCCCTCCACACTGGTGTTTTGCCCTCATCATTTAGACAGGTTCGTATAACTCCACTACTTAAGAAACCCACCCTCAACCCATCTCTTTTAGAGAACTACAGACCAGTTTTCCTTCTTCCTTTCATTGCAAAAACACATGAATGAGCTGTTCTCTGCCTTTCTCACCCAGAACAACCTCCTTGATTGCAATCAATCTGGTTTCAGAAGTGGACATTCAACTGAGACTGCCTTGCTCTCAGTTGTTGAAGCCCTAAGTCTGGCAAGAGCGGAATCCAAATCTTCAATACTTATCTTGCTTGATAAGTTAACCACCAAATCCTCCTGTCAACCCTACTGACAAAGGACATCTCAGGACCGCACTCCAGTGGTTTGAGTCTTACCTATCAGATTGGTCCTTTAAAGTATCTGGGAGAGGTGAGGTGTCCAAGTCACAACATCTCACTACTGGGGTGCCTCAGGGCTCAGTTCTTGGACCACTTCTCTTCTCTGTCTACCTGGCATCATTAGGTTCTGTCATTCAGAAACATGGCTTTTCATATCACTTCTATGAATGCTTTTTCTTAATGAATGTTGTTCAGTTGCTTTGACGCAATGTATTTTGTTTAAAGCGCTATATAAATAAAGGTGACTTGACTATGCTGATGACACTCAACATTGACGGTGGCTACTCGCATCTCAGCTTGTCTAACAGACATTTCTTCCTGGATGAAGGACCATCACTTTCAACTCAACCTTGCCAAGACAGAACTGTTTTTGGTTCCAGCAAACCCATCGTTGCATCACAATTTCACCATCAAGTTAGGCACATCAACCATAACTCCTTCAAAAACAGACAGAAACCTTGGAGTTATGATTGATGATCAGCTAACATTCTTAATCACATTGCTAAACCTGTTTGGTCCTGCAGATTTGCTTTCTTCAACATTAAGAAGAGCAGGCCCTTTCTTTCATAACATGCTGCACAACTCCTTGTTCAAGCTCTTGTTCTGTCCAGGCTGGACTATTGCAATGCCCTCTTGGCATGTCTTCCAGCCAGTTCTATCAAACCTTTAAAATTAATCCAGAATGCTGCAGCAAGATTCATTTTTAATGAGCCGAAAAGAATACACGTTACACCTCTGTTTATCAATTTACACTGGCTACCAATAGCTGCTCGCATAAAATTCAAGGCATGTTTATATTATATATAAAGACCTTTAACACTAGCTTGCTCTATTCTTTTTCTATTCTATCTGTTTTTTTATTTATTATATTATTTAAAAGCTTGCATTTAAGCTAACTGAGACTTGTTTTAGCACTTAAATATCATTGCTCTTTTGTTGTTTTTGATTGCTTCCATTGTCCTCATTTGTAAGTCACTTTGGATAAAAGTGTCTGCTAAATGAATAAATGTAATGTCTGTGGTGTTAATTCAAAATGACATAGACATAATTGGCTGTGTCACCAGTGTTTGGTTGAAATTATTGAAAAATCAAAATGTTCTTAATCTTTTATTTTAATGGATATAAAATATTATTCTAATTTTAAATGCATACATTTTGTTTTAAAAAAAAAAACAAGCATTTTCTTTCTTTCTTTTTTTTTTTTTCTTTTTTACAAATTCTGCCTCTCATTTGCCACCACAATCGAAGAATGAATCCTCTGCACACCACTTTGAATCCGTATCCTACTTTCATCTTAAATATTTTTGCTGACTCATGATGAATGGCATCGAGTGGGTTATACGACAATTTTATGGTGGGCGTTGCTAAAAGGGACAAACACAGAAATCTGCAGTCTGTGCCAGATTTCAGCCTTTTCGTTTCCTCACAGCGAAATAAACCCGAGCTTCAGCGGTTCGGTAAGTGCATTTCCGAAAATGACAAGTAGCTACAAACCAGTCAAAGACTGTAATGTAGAAAACGGTTATTGTCTGTAGCAGCATTAGTACGCGCTACTTCTACCGAATGCTTTTGCTTTGAACAGTCTGAACGGAGTTAGGCTGCATATTTGAATCACGTGATTAATTCGCGTTCTTCTTTTGAAAGATTGCAGAATGTGGAGCATTCAAGTGCCAGATCTAATATTCAATTTAATTTAACCGAAATTGTACTTGCAGAGTCTAAAAATAGTTATTGGTGATTTTTACAAAGAGTTTTCGTCGACTATAAATGAAAGGGCAGATTGTTTTGATTTCATGTTCAGTTCAACTAGCAGAACTTTCCCATAACGTTAGCACATGCTTCGGTTATTTTTCGGGAACCACATAATAATATTCTACAAACGTTCTCTGTTTTTTTTTTTTTTTTAATCCAAAAACGGACCTTTGTAGAATGTTACAGGGAGTTTCCATAACAACCTAAAATCAAGAGAACCTATAAAATGTTATATGCTTATTGTGTTTTAATTTATATATAAAAAAAAAAAAAAAAAAAAAAGACAAAAACTAGCATTCGTACACTGAAAGTTCTGGTTTGCTAAAAAAGGGGGGTTGCTAGGTAATTCCAGTTTGTGAATCTGAAAGATTCTTTCACGAAATAAATATAGACTGAAATAATATTGCAACTATATTTGATACACAAATATATATATATAAATATATATATATATATATATATTTATTTAGTGTATACAATAATGTAAGCTATAATTAAGGTAATTCCGTCTCATAAAAAGTATTATTAATAAAATTGTAGATTTAACAAAAAATATTTGCATTAAGTAGTTCTATAACATGAAACTAATCTGCATTTATCACCCCCCCCCCCACAATCGCCTTTAAGATTTTAAAGTATGTTCTTTGCAATTTTTATATATATATTGGCCTCTGTTTACAGTTGTGTCAAAGAATAACCCACATACTGTCACAAACTCTTATTTATTTTCAAGAAGAGGCATGCCGTTTTTTGTTTCATGGAATAAAGTTGGGAAAATTGGGATTCAATAAAATGAGTTCACAATGCTTTCCTCTTTATGAACAGATGGCAAATGAAGCAAAGCCCTGTCCGTGTGATATCGGGGACAAGATTGACTATGGAGGTCTCGGAGAGGAAGTTCAAATCGAGCACATTAAAGCTTATGTGGTGAAGCCTCCAGCATCAGAGAAGGCCATTGTTGTAATTCAAGACATTTATGGATGGCAGCTTCCAAACACCAGATACATGGCTGACATGCTTTCAGCCAATGGATACATGTAAATATCTGATATATATTTCTAAAAATATGAAGATGGTTGCTAATATCCCTGTTCTTGATTCTTTCGCAGTGCTATATGTCCAGATTTCTTTGTTGGAAAAGAGCCGTGGAGCCCATCTCATGACTGGTCAACATTTCAGCAGTGGCTTGAGGACAAAAAGCCTACAGAAATCAAAAAGTACAAGTTCAATCAACTAAATTTTTCCTATATGATGAACTTGACCATACCTTTGAAGGAAAGACTAAACGATGTTGTCGTTTAACCAGGGAAGTGGATGTTGTGTTGAAGTATCTGAAGGAGCAGTGTGGCGTGAAGCATATAGGAGTTGTGGGCTTCTGCTGGGGTGGGGTTGCCACACACTACATTGCTCTTCAGTATCAGGAAATCAAAGCTGGCGTCTCTGTCTATGGTAATCCATTTGTTGTGTCTCTTGAACAGTCAAAGACAAAGGAAATATGTGGCAGGATGCTTTCTGCAATCCAAGAAATTGTAAATATAAACTCCTTTTACACAGGTATCGTTAGAGAGCGGGAAGACCGGTTTGATCTCAAGAGCCCAACCCTCTTTATCTTTGCTGAAAACGATGCAGTCATTCCACTTGATCAGGTAAGATGAGGTCAAGGACAGGATTAAGAGGTTTGCACCATATACGCTATATTGCCAAAAGTATTGGCACCCCCCTTCTAATGAACAGGTTTGACTATTAAGGAATTTCCACGAGTACAAATCTTAATGTTTAAGCATGTAATTATATTTTAGGGACTTTTGTACTTCTTTTGTTTGGACAGGACCCTTTTTTTATAAATATATATTCCATCATAGTTCTTATTGAGTTAGTAATGCCATGGTAAGGATTACATTAACATGGATATGCTTAATTTAATTTGCACCTATCAAATGCTTTACTTTCAGGGAAAATGGCTTAATTGAAATATAATCAGATCAGAGTTTTCTTTAAAATGTAATTGTAGTATCCTATTACTAATGCAATGTAGCGTTCAATCTAATATACTTTTATTTGAATATAATTTCGGAAGGATAATAAATGGGGGTAAATGTATTAATGAATAAACCCATATCAGGGTCATAAACTTTTTCACAGACAATGAGTTAATGTTTATTGTTCTCTTACTTTCAACCAAGGTGACTACACTAGAGGCAAGACTGAAGGAGAAGTGCACTGCTGACTTCCAAGTGAAAATCTTCCCAAAACAGACACATGGGTTTGTCCATCGCAAGAGAGAAGACATTAACCCAGATGATAAATCTTATATAGAGGAGGCCAGGAGAGATATGATCAACTGGTTGAATAAGTACATGTAAACTGCAATGGGTTAAAACATCTGAGGTGAAGGTTAAACATTCTCTAATGGCAAAGTCTGGTGGTAAAATCAATCACTGTATTGACATTTCCTTCAAATACACTTAAACTTTTGCAGTTCTGTGTGTATTTTATTGAGTGATGAGATTCCAACATGTGACAACCAACAAATCTGAAAACAAAATTTTAATGATCACTTCGGTACTACATTGAACGATCAAATGATAAATAACAGTACGGAGGTTGGACACATTCCTTTAGAAGTGCTTGAGACCTTTCATTTCACCAGTGCTACATGACGCTCAGTCTTCAGGCTCACCGGGGCCCCTGATGTCATCGATCTTCAGAATCATCTTGACTACTTGAGTGGCCAGAGAAATCTGCTGTTTCTTTCCAATGAGGGTCTCAATCACATGCTGTTGCTTCATGTCTGCAAAGATTGAATTCAAATTTAATGCCAGTTTTTTTATTTTTTTTATTTTACAAATTGAAGAATTTTACATCGGTACAAAAATAAGATACTGTTAACTTTGTTCATCAAAACATCTCGTAAGAAAAATGAATTATAGTTTCCAAAAAAAAAAAAAAAAAATAGTAAGCAGCACAATTGTTTTAAACATTTATGGGAATTAATATTCCTTGTGCATCACAGAAATAAACAACATTTGAAAATATTTTTCAAATAGAAAACGAATAATATTTCACAATGTTAAACAATTTTTTAATGGTATTTTTGAACAAATAAATGCAGTCTTGCTGCACAAAAAATACTTTAAAAATATTTAACAAATGTTAAACATTTGAACTTTAGTGTATATCAGGGTTTAGGGGTGCTCCGATTGATCAGCTACCAATCCCTATCCACTGGTAATAGCTTTGGGATGATTGATCGGCGGTCTCTATAAAGGCCAATCTCAAAAAACGATCTCATGAAGCAGCACTGTCTCTGTCTGGCATGGGTGAAATAAATGTAATGGTGAGGAACACTTAATATTTCTTCATTAAATAACAAGTAGGTAATTTGAAAACTTTCTGTGAGACAATTTCACAAACGACATGAGTGAATCACTGTGCACGTTCTCTCTTTCTCTAAAAATACGAAAATGGCTTCAAATAAAATCACATCTGCACTATAAGCTGCACAGTTAACACAGGAATTGTCAATAGCATAATCGAGGCAGTGTTGCATTATCACTAAATTTGATTTAATTGCATTTCTTTTTAATTCTTGTCAATGTTTAAATCATTCAGCACTCATCCGCTCTCCTGGAGACTCGCAGCACGCACACATAAAACCAGATTCACATTACTCTGTTTACAGTGTAATTGCGGGCATATTTTTTCCACGCTCATGTTAATTGATTAAAGGGTTCACACTAGAGCTGAAACAACGAATCGATTTAATCGATTAAAATCGATTATTAAAATAGTTGTCAACTAATTTAGTAATCGATTCGTCGCTAAATAAATTTTATTTGCCATAAGCGGCTCATTTCGTGCATATTTCAAATCTGCGGTGACCAAAGTGTGGCAGTAATGAGCCACCGGAGGTTTTACTCAGCCAGTACAGCAGGTGAAGTAGCGAATAGCCAATAGCTGGCCTCGTTTTATGTCACGTGCTTCCCGAACAGCGTCTCTGCAGCATTCAGCGGGAAGTGGGAGTACTTTACTTTGAGCCTTCAAAATGAAGAGTAACCTGTAAACTCTGCACTACTGAACTGTTTAATGGGCCGTTCACATATCGTGTCTTTTGCGTGCTCAAGTTCGTTATTTCCTATGTAGGCGCGCAGTATGCACTCTCATAATGGAAGCGACGCGGTCGCGACACGCACGCTGTGCGATGCGCCCGTTTTTCCAGGCGCGTCCACACCGCATCCATTTATCCTTTGCTGAAATTTCCGGGTCTTCATGGAGAGGGCACGTCATGGAGAAAGCACGTCATGGTTGCTTAGCAAAGGCAGACGCCTCAGGGGCGCTTGTGCCCGAGCGCTTTGGAAAGAAGGAGAAAGCGGCGCGACTAGCGTTTTCCACGCGTTTTTAGGTGCGATATGTGAACGGCCCCTAAGAATTTTATTTGTGCAGATTCTCCAGTACAAGGTTGTTTGCAAATGTTTAGTCGTAAAAGCTGATAACATTGCTTTTTAACAGTTAACATTTAAAGCTTTACAAACATGTTATGTGATCAGTTTGTCGTTTACCAGTTCATAATTCAGTCGTGCAGACTAATTATGACTGAATGGGAGAGGTAAATGTTTGAGTATATTTAAAATGCACTTCTTTTCTAAGTATTCACTGCTCTTTTTCACACAGCAGGTTTTTTGTGTGTGTCCCAATTTTTTTTTTCTGGACAACCTTCTGATGGATTTTACTTTAAATTGTGAGTTCCATTCAGGTTTCATGCCATTGGCACTTTTTTTCGAAGGATTGTTTACAATTTCACAGCGTAAGCTATAAAGCTTTTCCCCAGTAAATAATAAAATACAATGCACTGCAATTTTATTCTGTTTTATCCTTATACTTCGTGAAAATATGTTCTCAAAGATTCCTTAAGCTTTGTTTGGGATGTTAAACTACTTTAGGAGCTCTAAGGACTGCCATGGTGAAAACAATATTTGAAATCTCCTTGTGAATTTTGCTAGAGTATGGGTCAGTGTTTTGATTGCAGAAGAGTTCGACAAAGGATTACTAACATAATAAAACAACTCCAGGTATATTTTTGATGAGGATATGACAATGCAAAATGGTTAAAATCTCTTAAAAATCTATGCTGAATGATAAAGACCCTTTATTAATAATTTACTTGGGGAAAAAATGGAAAAAAACTAAAATATAAGTAAATAAACCGATTAATCGTAAAAATAATCGACAGATTAATCGATTATCAAAATAATCGTTAGTTGCAGCCCTAGTTCACACTGCATACATGGTTGTGATGCGAGTCTACTTTTGCTTCAGTACAAGAGAACAATAAAAGCAACGGCGCATTGTTTGAAAAGAGCACTTTTAGATAAACCAGGCAGTAATAGTTCTTTGTGAACCACAGGACTGCTTGTAATAAAGAATTAAATGCAAAAGAAAAGGCAGTACAGGTGACTGTTTCTGTCAATGATCAATTTTAATTTAGAATGTTTGTTATAATGTACGAAAAGAAGTTTAAATGTTTTACCACTTGCTTGAGCAACTTCATATATCAATCTAGAAGTAAATGCAAAAGTAAAAAGCACTGAATCTGTTTCTTATATTAAATGCGTATAAACATCTATGAAAGATTGTATTAGCTACTGTGCTGTGTAAAAAAGAATCACAATGCTGAAAAAGCATTTTCAGTAGCAGTGTTTGGATTTGAAATCAAAGTAATGACTTAATGTTGTGTCTGTAGTAAACAGCCACGGATCAGTTGCAGACTCCTGTGTGAAAGCACAGTGAGCTCCTGCTGCTTCTGCACTGATCGTATTGCAGATACTGCTTTCTGTAATCGGCCTCAAAAATCCTGATCGGAGCACCCCTAATAAAACATTTTTAAATAGCTTTATCTCCCCACTTTCCACAAGTCCTAAAAATTAATTTCTTTACTTGCTGTTTTTCTGTTTACAATTTTTTATATCACTAAAGTAAAATGAAGAAGTCCATACCATTTGTTGACAAATGTAGGCAGTCAATTCCAAGTGCAGGGTTGTTTTCCTTGACTTGTTGGGCTCTGACCTCTGCCATTGTTTGGATGGGGTTCATACCACTGTTCTCGGCCAGTGCCATAGGAATGACCTCCAGAGCATCAGCGAACGCTCTCATGGCATACTGTTCCAGAGAGGGGCACTGGAATAGAAGCAGATTGTTTAAACACAGACTTAACAAAAGCCTCTTGAGGCTCAGGACTGAGAGCGTGTGGAGTATACCTTATCGGCTGCCTGGTTTACAGCAAGAGCACAGGAGATCTCTGATGCACCGCCACCGTACACAATGCGGTGATCCCTCACGAGGTTACGGATGACGCACAGAGCGTCATGGAGAGCTCTCTTAGCCTCTTCAATGATCTAAATGATTCAGATGAACATTGTAACAGCGATACATTTACGTTACATATACATTTATGCTTCTTACAGATGCTTTTATCCAAAGTCACTTAGAGTGCATTCAGGCTATACATTTGTTTTTACCAGTATGCGTGTTCCCTGGGAATTGAACCCACAACATTTTGCACTGCTAACACAATGCTCTACCAATGAGCCACAGGAACATGATACAAAAACAGATCTAATATCTTGAAGGGGTAAAACATCAGAGTTGAACTCTTAAAATTCTCTACCATTTTGTTCCCGCCACGGATGAAGATCGTCACAGCTCTGGAGTTTTTGCATTCCTCAATAACCAGCATTTTGTCTTTAGTGGTCCCAAAGCAGATTTCCTTCACCAGCCCAGCAGAGCCCAACTTCTCTGGAGTCAGCTCGCAGAATCGGGGTACAATACGTCCACCAGTAGCAATGGCAATGAGCTGGAAATGTTTACATGAAATCTCAGTTTGTTCATTCTTCCAACACACTTTAGATAGTAACCCATCTGTGCTATACACAAAGATATAAAAAGTATGGAGTCAGTACTTTTTGTTTGTAAGAAATTAATATTTTGATTCCGAAAGGATGCAATAAATGTATAAAATTAATGATGTAATGATGGAGTAATGATGCAGAGAATTCAGACTGACCCAAAATGTTTGATCAGTAGTGTTTTACAAACCTCGATCTCAGGTCCACCGACCCAGCGGACCGCAGGAAGCTCATTCTGCAGAAGTAAGTGATTCGCTTCATCATCAAATCCCCACTGGCAAATGGCAAGATTGGCCCCGTTCTCCTTGACCTTTAGGAGAAGCGTTTTAACAGGAAAAAATACAGTAAATTATATGATCATTGGTAAATATGATAAAAATCAAACTAAAATTACAAATTTATTTGCTGAAGCGGGCTGTCATACTAAATAAGAAAATGTCATTATTGCTAAGAAGACTACTTAGAATGAAAACCATTGTTTGTTATGTTAATGACATCTCACAAGTTAAAAGAACTTCTTCAAACACACACACACACACACAAAAACTGATAAGATGTCTCTAAAGCACATTGAATGTGTCAATGTAGCAGTAGTATGTTTTTATTTAATGCCTTGTCAGCATCTTAGGAAATATAAATAATGATTTAAAACAAAACCTAAATGACCTTAGGAAAGCATGCAAACAGAAGCATACAGTATACAGACCTGTCGAATCATTTCCTCAAACTTATCCTTCTCATACTTCTGCAGAGCTCTGTAGTCCTCCACTGAGGTCACGTCAAGCTTATGCTTGGTTTTGGGCTTGGGGGGCTCAAAGGGACAGGTGAGGATGGCGATTTTCACGTCTTTCAGTACCTGCATGTACAACATGCTTATCAACAAAGACTTTCCATATGATAAACATTCCATACATATGCAACCAGAAATGAATATTAAGAGTAAACACAAACCTTGGGCATCTGAGGGTGGCTGAAATCTTTGTCCACGATGACTCCTTTGATGAGCTGAGTATCCTCAAGTTTTCCACCGACTTTTCCTTCAACTTTGATAAGCTCGAAGTCAACATCCTTCCTCTCCATGTCGGCCACTGTTAGGATGGCATTGACAGCGATCTCTGCCATCTGTCTGTGGCACCGGTTGATTCTACAAAACAAATAATATATTTTCCTTAGATTATTCTAATTAGCTATTCATTAAGAAAAAAAAAAACACGTCTTAGACACTCACACTTTGGATCCTAGTGTGGTCATGGCTGTCTGAATAAGAGGCTCTGTGTTGTTGGGATCCACTGGGAAACTATCACCAATTTTGTCGAGCTGCTCAATGGCGATCGCTGCGGCCTGGTCATAACCATCGGTGATCCTGATGGGGTGAATACCTCTGTCCAACAGCTGCTCGGCCTGCTCTAGAAGAGCTCCTGCCAAAACTACAGGACCAAACACATTAGACCACTACAGTTACAGTGGGTAAGCAGAAAACATACTTTTCTTAAAAAACACAATACTATATGCGACCCTGGACCACAAAACCAGTCTTATTCGCACAAGTATATTCGTAGCGATAGCCAAAAACACACTGTATAGGTCAAAATGATCGATTTTTTCTTTTATGTCAAAAATCATCATGATATTGAGTAAAAATCATATTCCATTAAGACATTTTGTAAATTTCCTACCATAAATATGTGTTACATTTATAAATTCTGCACTGCTAAGAGCTTCATTTGGATATTTCCCAGCCAACTATTGTCCAATCCTAACAAACCATACATCAATGGAAAGCTTATTTATGCAGATGATCTTTAAATCTCAGTTTCAAAAAATTGTGATACACGGTCACATACAGTAAATGAGGCACTTTAACAAATATAAAAAAATATCATCTACTAGCCTATAGCTTACAACCAAGTGAACATGAAAGCTACATATTTAAATATATTGTTTAAATTATCTTAACAAAACAAATAACAATAATAATAAATCAATATTTACTACAGTTAATAGTTTTCAGGTCAGATATGTTTTATACTTTTGAAAAACTGCTCATTGTCAACAAGATTGCATTTATTTGATCAAACAAAAAAACCAACTAAAAAAAACACTGTTTTCAGTTTAAATACATTTATTCCTGTTATGCTATCGCTGAATTTTCAGTATGAAAATCATTCTAATATGCTGATTTAGTGTGCATGTAACATTATGTAAATATATTGTTGTCATTTTAGCCAGGCCCTTAGTAATTTCTGTCCCTGGTATGAACTACTGATACATGTACAGACTATTAAACACCAGAATACTTAATAAACAAACATGCAGGGGGAAATATGTAGAGGTTCATGGATGTAAAAAGCCAAATTGTGCATCCTATGTGCAGCCAGTTGTTAATATGTTTAATAAGGAAGAGGAACTCACCAACAACTCCAGTAGTTCCGTCTCCGATTTCATCATCTTGAGACTTGGAGAGTTCTACCATGAGCTTGGCGATCTGATGGTCCACATCCATCATGCTGAGGATCGTCGCTCCATCATTGGTCACAGTCACCTCACCATCTCTATCCACCATCATCTTGTCAAGTCCTGTAAACAACAATCATTTGCATCAAGGAAACAGCAAGGGGCGGACAAGCAAGGCCACACGTAGAACAGAGGACTTACCATTTGGCCCCAGTGATGTTTTCAGGGTGTTTGCAACTGCTTTTGCTGCCATGATGTGAGACTGAAATGTGCAGGGTTAACATTAAAATATGCGTCAAAAAAAAAAAATTCTTGACAAATACTCGTCTCATACGTTAATTAACAGAAAAATAAAGTCAAAGTACAGTTACAGCTGTCCTATGTATTAAAATATATTTGTTTCATGTCTCCCTGACTGCGCATCATGACTCAACAGCGATAGAGGAAGCACATGGACCCTCCTCTGCTTGACACGAGGTGCGTTACTGAACACATTAGACAATTACAAGAAGACATGTTTCTACGTCAGACTACTAAATGAAGCATATTGTAATAAATAAGTAATGAAAATATGAAACAGACTGTGCCGTTCTGGATTACAGATATGACTTAATGCCCAGTCAAACGCTCAGAGAATCCGTTAGCCCGTTAGCTTTTGTACCTTCAGCGCTTCCAGGCCAGTCAAGCGAGATTTCTTGTCCTGGTCCTTTATGATGAGGAAAGGCCTTCCATATTCATCGAAGGCGAGGGTCCCGAGGGCGGACATTTTTGATCTCCACCCCAATAAAATGCACAGCTATAAAAAATGATTTTAAATCGGAGAATTTGCTCCTCTAGCTGTGCACCTGGCCGCGCGGATCTGCCGGCTGGTTCTGGAAGAATCTCGGGGCGGGACGGAGCAAACCAAGAGGGATAA
This sequence comes from Carassius gibelio, assembly GCF_023724105.1. NCBI lineage: Eukaryota > Metazoa > Chordata > Actinopteri > Cypriniformes > Cyprinidae > Carassius > Carassius gibelio. The sequence continues at coordinate 12,342,840 of NC_068419.1, forward strand.
CATCTATGGTATTCTCGGGAAAATTTGCTAAATGTTGAGTTATTACTTAAAGAATAATTTAAAACACTAAAGAAAATTGTTTAGGAATAAAAAATTAAATAAATATACCTCTTTCTAACAAATGTAAAACTGAAACATAAAAATGGTTTATTCCACTCTCGCGATAACTCCAACACATAACGCGAGTACAGACACAGATTTATATTCCATTCAGATTGACTAAACATATCAAGATTTGTTCTTGATTAGTATATCTTTTAATTTACAAATCGCTTATTTCTGCAAGACCATGTGCGAGTGCCTGGGATCCTGTTCCTCCAGTTCATAGTCAGTATGTTACTCGGCCTAAGACGCGGTTGGAGTTTACATTCACAAAATCAAGGTAACTTTTATCAGTTTAATCAATTTAATCTCAACGCTCATAAGTTAAATTTGTGACCAAAAACTATTTTAAACTTCGGATGGTCTAAAAAGAATGCCTTGTGTATTTAACACAAAACTGTCAACTATAAATGAGAGTGCAGACTGTTTAGATTTCTTTTAAAGGTCTGATATAAATAATCACATGACCACAGCTGTTCAATTCCAGTTTGTACATGGAAGATGATGCTTTTTGCCACACAAACATGTAAACTAAATATAAGTCATATTGAAAACGTATTATGGTTGCAGATATTTAATGTATTATGTTAACAATCTCATTTCTGAATAATTAACGTTACCATTAACTTTTAAATTAAATTAAAGAGGTATGTAAATTAAATAAAACATTTAATAATAATATCTATAACAAATATTTAATTGTAATGTAAAAATAGAATATTTTAATTGCTTTTAACTACATGCAGAAATGATTTTCAACATTTGAACCCCCTTTGTCCAGCTCTTATAGTATGCCGTGTGAAGCTGCTTCTCGCTTCTTGATATTGTATGGATCTCAGCGCGGTCAGGCTCAGTCTCTAGCTGAAGAGATCTGCCAACAAGCAGCCGAACATGGATTTACAGCGGACATCAGCTGTCTGAGCAACCAGCGCAATGTATGTTTCTTGGCTATTACTTTTCATGGATATCAGATCTTTGACAGTCATATATCAGAACTGACTAATGCAACTCTCCCATGTTTTCCCAGTACAACTTAGATAGTGAAATCACGCCAGTTGTTTTTGTGGTTTCCACGACCGGTGATGGGGACCCTCCGGACACAGCTCAGAAGTTTGTGAGAAAGATCAAAAACAAATCTCTTCCACACGACCACTTCTCCCATCTGCGTTATGCACTGTTAGGTAAGATGATCTTTCTGTTATGTAAGCGTGAGCTCCACCCATGAGCACTTTTTCATGCTGTTATCTATGCAGCTTTGGGAGACACAAACTATGCAAATTTCTGCAACGGGGGCAAGACCATTGACAGCCGTCTGCAACAGCTTGGTGCTAAACATTTCTATGCCACTGGGCATGCAGATGACGGCACTGGGTAAGCATGAATGTTAAGTAGCAATAAAAAGCAGGTTCTCTGAGACCTTGCCATGTCAAACTTCCAGACTATTTTCTTTCCAGACTTGAAGTAGTGGTGGATCCTTGGATTGAGGGCCTCTGGGACGCTCTGAAAAAAACGTTCTCTAGCATGGCTACTTCAGATCAACAGGACACTGTCCTTAGTGACAGTACACAGGACAGTTTTCATAAAACTGCATCTGGCCAGGAAAAAAATAAGTCAGATCTAGAAGTTGATCTTCATCTTTTAAAGCTGAGTGAAGCAGACTCACCAAAAGGAAAAGGGATTGAATCTGACAGCAGAGATGTAGAGACTGTTTCTGCAGTGTTGGTTGCATCTCTGAAGCAGTCGGTGCCACCGTTGTCACAGTCTGCTCTTAATGTTCCTGCTCTTCCCGCTTCATATCTGGAGGTCCGTTTGGAGCAGGTGTCAACTGAAGGGGTATGATCTTTTTGGAAAATACAGAGATCAATTCACGAAACACAAGCCGGACAGAATTTCTGTTTAAAAACTTTTGCGTAAATTTATTGCATTGTATACATGGATTTAGGAATATTTATTATTGCCATGAATAAGGTATATTCATTAACTGTTTCAGTGTTTAAGGTTGAGAACCAGTTGTATAGATAATGTGGGATAAAATATAATTCCATTAATTGTTCCTATTATGTCTATAATTTAGCTAATTATCGTACTACTTGAATAGGAGACAGTCCCATCTGATAAAGACGGTTATCATGAGGTGTCCATTTCAAAAGCAGTTCAGTTAACTCAAGATGATGCTGTGAAAACTGCCATCTTACTGGAGTTTGATGTTTCGGTGAGTCCATATTTATTAAATTTTATTTAAGTGCTGATGCAGCAGTATTAAAATTCTGGTTGTTACAAATAAACCAATATTTATTTGAATAATAAATAAGTTATTTTTTATTTAAAACGAATCATTATAAATAAATGGCTGATATGAAAATTCCATAAAATAGAATCGAAATAAAATATATAAAACTCTACATAATGTAAACATAATATTAATATACAAGCTACAAGTGAATGTACGCATCACAATATTAAAATGTCCGGTATGAAAAAATGGATATTCATTATGCTAACATGATTATTAAATTATTAGTGTTTTTTTAAAAAGATTCATAGTTAATCTAAACGCCAAATTAAAGGTAATCTAAATGTAAAAAAAGGGAGAAATGAGCACAACTAATTAAATTTGTTAGGAGGAATACATATACATGCCTACTTGACTGGTCCCAAACTAAATTCTAATAATACCCAAAAGTTTACTTGGGAATTTGGTTTGGCATCAGTCAAATAGACATACTTATGTATTCTTCCAGCAATAACAAAAAAAAAATCTATGTTGTGTTGGTCGTGTAGGAGTTATAATGAATGTCGTCTCTCCAGGAGCAGAACCTTGCTTATCAGCCTGGAGACGCCTTTGATATTCTCTGTCCAAACAGAGCCAGTGAAGTTGAGGAGCTGCTGCTCAGACTGGATCTGCACACGCGGAAGAATTGTGCTGTTCAGGTCAACTTGCTTAAAAACAGCAGTAAGAAAGGTATTGCAGCCGTTGTTGACATAATCAGTGACACCGGGAACATTCTCCTCGAACCGTGGCAGAAAACAGATAATATAATGCATTCCGCTCACAACTCCCAGAACTAGATTGAACAACCAGAAATGCTGAATAAATACACAGCCCTTTTTTTTTTTCTCTTTCACAGCAGCAAAAGTTCCTCTTCACATCCCGCAGAACGGCTCTTTGGAGTTTATTCTCACCTGGTGTTTGGAGATAAGGAGCGTTCCAAAAAAAGTAATTTGGTGTTATTAACCCTAATGTGATAGATGCTGTTGAAGTTCTGAACCTTTGATTTAGCATTAGCGCTTACTTCATACGCAACAGTGCTTTTGATGTACCGGGGGGGGGGGGGGGGGGGGGTGATTTATTTAGCTTTCACACGCAAGGCTGTAGTCTGAAGATTCTCTTGTGCTTTCAGGCGTTTGTGCGAGCATTGGTGGACTTCACTCAGAACGGTTCAGAGAAAAGAAGGCTTCTGGAGCTTTGTAGCAAAGAAGGCTCAGCAGACTACAACAGCTTTGTCAGGGACGCTAACGTATGTTTGCTGGATCTGCTTCGGGCCTTCCCATCCTGCCTACCTCCACCCAGCCTTCTGTTCGGTCAGTAAACACACGATCTGCTTGGAATTTACTGAAATGTGGCTATTTTTCAATTTCATAACAGCATATGCAATTTGCATGGTGAATGTGGCTGATGTTTGGAAGCTTTTGCAGTGCTTGTACCACCAGATGGCAGTAAAACAACATCAGATCAGAGCTCCCGCTTGGCTTTTTGTCCTTTTAAAGGCAACTCATATAGAGCCTCTGAAAAAATACATTTTAAACTTAGCATTAAATTTGAGACTCACCAAAGCATGTCAGGGGACACGAGCAGAATGATGATGAATTCTGCAAATATAATCTAAAAATTAAGGCTGTCAGTCAATTAAGATACTTAATCATGATTATATTTCATAATTAATTGTATTAAATGCCATCCGTCTTTTTTTAAGGAGGAAAAAATTTGATTGGATGACACTCTGTATTGAGAACATATATGTACAGCTGTATAGACACAAGATTGTGCGCTCTTTACTGATCTTGTACGCACAAAAACACAAATTCTTTCTTAAACCATATTAAATAGGCACATAAAAAATGTGAACCCCACATTATGTACTCTAAAAGATTTTTTTTTATGTTTTTGAAAGAAGTCTCTTATGCTCACTCATTCAATTCCAGTCTTCAGTATCACATGATCCTTCAGAAATCATTCTGATTTTTGGCTCTTCAAAAGAACAGCATTTATTTCAAACTAGAATATTTTGCAACCAAATTTAATGCATTCTTTCTGAATAAAAGAAAAACTAATTATGACCCAAACTTTTCAGTGGTAGTATTAGTTTTGCACATGGTACAAGAAAGCACTGTGCAATGTAATTAACCTTTACAATGTAAAGTTGATATCTTGTAATAATAAACCTTATTTAATCCTGCAAGCGATAATAAGTGGATATGTTGTTTCAGAGATTTCTTGTCCTACAGTAAGCCTCTGCTGTGCAATAAAATTCTCCATCAAGGTGATAAATATGCTGTCACCTGGATTTGAGGAGCAGCTGGTATTGCTGAAATTATTAATGCATGCCATGCTTTAGAGAACTGCAAGGTAGTCATAATGCAGTGACCCTCCCAGTGGATTGTTGCATTAGATGCGTGTACATGTGAAGTTTTAATCTGAGTGAATATTACTGCGACTTTGGCAAATTAAGGATTAACACGGTGATTCTCCATGGCACAAATTGACAGAAATGCTGGTTCAGCAGTGTTTGACAGGACATTCATTTTAGTCCTAAAATCACTCTGCACTGGTGTGTTCTGGCAGTAAGATCATTGTCATCAGTCAAACAGTTTTTCTCCTGAATTTTAGACTTCCCCGACATTAAAGAGCAGTGTTTTCCACCAGAACACCATGTGCTTTTTTGATGTATTTGTTTGCACTCATGAGAGGCTGTGATTGCAGCAGCTGCTCGCTATATGGAGTGTTTGATAGTAATTAATTGTTAATATTGAGGACCTTCAGCATTCCCATATGGTGAGCTTGAAATGAACATTTCAAATTGATTCATCATATCAGCGAATTGGAGAAAATGATATTTCATTTGCCGACTGATGAAGGGGAATTTGAAACAATTTAGTTGAGCTGAGAAACAACTACCGCTGTGTTTCTAACAAGAAACGTTATGTTAAGTGTAAACAACATCTTAAATTTCACAGGAAGTCATAAAGTCATGTTGCACTGAAATAAAAATGATTGGGTGAAAACCAAATCAAAATTTAATTTATACAAGCCTTTGTTTGGAATAACAAAATTTTTTAATAGGACACATTTTGAATGTTTTAATATTTTTCTACGTGATTATAGTATGTTCTTTCAGCTACAGTAGTATCACTACAAAAGTAGAAAATGGAAATGAAAGGAAAGGTGCCAGAAGCTTCTCTGTCTTCTGAGAAATGATTTTTGCATTAAATGCCCTCCTGGTCTTTACACAAGCATAAGGGAACTCTTTATTAATGTGTCAATAACCAAGAGCATGTTGGAGACTTTAAGGCACAGCTAACTCTGATGCAGAGTCAGTGTGAGTTTTGACGGCTGTGTGCTTCCAGAGTCTTCTGCAAGTGTGTAATTCAGTACATTTTCTGTCAATTTTATCATTTGCATCAAAATATATTAAGCCTGCATTATTTCACATGCGTGCTGCTTTTTCCTCATGTTGAAGAATATGTTGTTGGATGGTAAATCGTTTCTGTTCACATTTTTCTCTTTTTGGCACACTTTCAGCCAAATATTTTAAGTTGGTGAAATTTCAGTTAATACTTCTTTGTAATAATGGGCTTTAAAAATAAATAGTATGTATAACTGTTTTCCTTTTAATAGATTTTGAAATGAATTTTCAGCAGCGTTTTCATTCTTCAGTGTCACATGATCTACAGAAATCATTTTAATTTGATGATTAGCTGTTCAAGAAACATTTCTTATTGTCAGTTGAAAACAGTTGCTCTGCTTAATATCTTTCCAGAAACCATACTCTTTTCATAATTCTTTAATTATAAAGGTCAGAAGAACAGTGTTTATTTGTAATAGTTTTTTCTGTACCAAAAATATCTTTACTCTAACTTTTGATACATTTTGTGCATCCTTGCATCCAAAACTATAATAATTTTCTTTCAATCTTACTGACCCTAAACTTTGGATAATAATGTGTGGAACAAAAAATTCTAAATTCTAAATGATCAATTATTGATAAATGAATTGGCCTAGCCAATATTTCAGTCTGGCCCTTAACCTTCTTAAAACATCAAATCTGCTGAACCTTTCATGATTTTATATACTGTACTTGCTTTAAACATCAAGGATGTCCTAAAAAGTAAGTCGCAATGAAATATTGTGTAGTGAACTGAGCTATTCTTAGAAACTAGCCCTCACTAACTCAAGAGGCTTGGGTAGCATCCAGAGGGGTGATGCCCTAAAAGAGGAACTCAAGACATGGTCGAATAGCCTCAAGAACACAATGCCATCTTCATCTCTGATCTCTCCTCTGCCTCATTACAGAACATTTGCCAAAGCTTCAGCCCAGAGCCTATTCTGCTGCCAGGTAAGAGACCTTGTTTGAACACCTGTGCTTTGTATTTCGACTCACAAATTAAAGCAGAGACATATCCAGGTTTTTATTTCTGTCTTATCCTCTTTTGATGTTGTGAGGTTTATTATAGACAGTCATGAATTTGATGCATCACTTTCTCTTGCTTGATGATACTCCATTTGTTGTGATCAAAGTCAAACCCTGGATGCAAAGGATGTCCTTTCAGAACTGCCTGCCACTTTCATTTGTTCTCTGCCTGTCTCCTTTGGCTTGTAAGTGGTCTGGCATCTACACTAATGTCTTATGTTTAGTACGCTGATGCTAGTAGAATACACAGAAACATTAGGGCTCTGAAATATTAAAGTCCGGTCAGCGGGGTCCCCAAGGCGCGATAGAGGCAGGCCATTAAGAGAGAGATAATGAGGTCCACAGGCTTGCTCATGTTCAGGGTTGGTTCTGGATTGTTAGCACTTAGTCTCTTATTTTTGTCTTGTTCCTCAGCTCCAGCCTTCAGCTCCCTGGGAAAGTTCATTTGGTGTTCAATGTTGTGGAGTTCCCTGCACGTCCCGAGCATCCGGCGAGGACGGGGTTGTGCACGGGCTGGCTGGCTGGTCACGTCTCCTCAATCTTGCGGCCCCTTGGGACGGTACTGGCTTCAGAGCGCCTAGGCACATCAGCCCTGCCGAAGGTTAGCAACGTAGCATTACATATTAGCGAGCCAGTTCACCTTCGAATTAGCTTTTCACAGACTCTGGGAGGATTTGGGCTGGACAGCAATACTCTCTGAAAAAAGTGGACTAATCCTTGTAGCAGAATAGAACAACAACAACATAAAAGCTTTTGCTTTAGATGCTATCTACAAAATGAATGGAACGAAGTTTGTTCTAGTTAACAGATGCTGTGTGTGGGATTCCACAATTTAAGAATATTATCACTGCTTAAAGCTGAATGGATCTAAATGTCATCTCCAGGTACATGTCAGGCCCCGTCCCAGCAGCACCTTCCACTTACCAGCCGACCCGTCTGTTCCTGTAGTGATGGTGGGTCCTGGGACAGGTGTGGCCCCCTTCATTGGATTTCTTCAACAAAGGTACATTCAGCAGATTTATTTCACCCTTTCTTTTCAGATGATGTTGATACTGTATGATATTTTGTTCTAGTATGTGACCCTGGACCACAAAATGAGTCATAAGTAGCACAGGTTTGATTGTAGCAATAGCCAACAATACAGTGCATTGGTCAAAATTATAGTTTTTTTTTATTTTTATGGCAAAAATCATTAGGATATTAAGCAAAGATCATGTTCCATGAAGATATTTTGTACATTTCCTACTGTAAATATATCAAAACTAAATTTTTGATTAGTAATATTCATTACTTGGAGCTTAATTTGGACAATTTTAAAGACAGTATTCAATAATGAATATTTAGATTTTTTTGCACCTTCAGATTCCAGATTTCCAAGTAGTTGTATCTCAGCCATAATCTATAACTCACTATATGCTGGTTAAAAACAAGGCAGAAATAGCCAAAAAAGTTATCGATGATAATAAGAAATGATTCAGAAAATCATCATATTGGAGTGATTTATGAAGGATCATGTGGCACTGAAGGCCTGAGTAATGATGCTGAAAATTCAAATGGCATTTTAAGATAAATTAATATAGAAAAGATATTCATATTTTTTTTTTTCAATATGACTGTATTTAAACAGTATGGTTGCCATTTTGCTGTCAGTCCAAAGTCATAGTTGTTATTTGCAGAATGACTCCACATTCCATAGAGCAATAAGTCTAAACAACCCTTTATCATTTATCTTAAAAAAAAAAAACAGTAAAAATGAATATAAAATATGTTTATTGATTCTCATGTGTAAAAGCAGCATAAAAGCACCTCTAGGGTGATGAGGATAAATCTGAAGAGGTCGAAGGAAGAAGAGAAAGTGTAAATGTGCTATTGACCTGCTCCCCGCCATATTATCTGTGAAGCCTAATAGTGTTTCTGAAGACCCTGGTGTTAAAATGAAGAAGGGCATAAATTCAGGATCCGGTTGTAAATATATCTTGTGAAGGCCTGTCATCTCAGCGTGTGATTTAGACTCAGTGCCAGGGGCCTATGAAGAGTGACACGACAGGACTACATATGAATGAAGCCGTCTGCCCTGGCACAGGGTTAGCGGGTGATGTGATGCCTGCTGTGTGTGTACACGAATAGTTTGTAAGTGACACAAGGGCCACAGGTAATCACAGGGGCTAGTGTCCGAGATGAACGCGGTTGATGAATGTTTCAGACATGTCTGGGGGACGATGAGAGTGGGACGAGACATTAATGATGAATGGCAAAAGTTGTCCTCAAACACCACATCACCTTCCAAAGCGTCAAGGTCGAGGCATTCATGCAGCACAGCATGTTTGGTTTAGCTCCAGGCCATGGATCAATAACAAATGGGTTTCTTTTAATGTTTTTATGCACTATTTATATGGATTTGCAAATATATATCTATCTATATTAATATTCTTATTATTAATTGTAATAGTATTTTCTGTATAGTAAAAAATTTCATTATTTTTAATAACCGTATTTTATGTTTTCGTATAATGTTCTACTTTTCATTTAACATTTAATTAAATAATTAACATATTGGGGAAGATTTTCCCATCCAGTTTAGGGCTCATATTCTGTATCTCAAACCAAAATCAGTTTTGCTGAACAGTCCTTTAACAATAAGAAAAGTTCCACAATTATAACAGAAGTTGGCTGCTCATTTGTAGACAATATGACAGCAATTTACACATTTCCCATCTCAAGTACAAAAGCCTTTTCTTGGACACAATCGTCCACAATTGAGACCGATTAGTCATGGATGTGCAGATTTACTGCCGATGTGTGCTGTTGAACTTTGTTTCCATGCGGTTCTTAACTTGAGATTCTCCTAAATACAGCTACCTTGATGCCAGCCTTCAATTAAAGATAACGATCACCATTCTGTCAGCAGGACATTGTTTGTGTCACAAAGCTCAGTGTTTCCTCTTTAGGAGCAAACAGCATGGGACACTTCGATTTCCTCATCTGTAAATCAATGGCAGCAGGCAGACAGCCGGAAATGTATTGTTCTGTGGAGAAAGTAGGGGACTTGGTAAGAATCTCACAAGCCAATTCATCTGTTTGCAGGCTGCCAGTGAGCTTTAGGCAGAAAGGACTTGATGCTTCTACAGAATTAACTGAACAAAACTATCTTACTGCCTTCAAAAGCAAAATTAAAAGTAGCATTCTGCTGGATTGCTATAGAAACTGCAGCGTTCTCAGTGCATTTAATCTTTAATTTGATTTAATGATCAATCAACAAATTAAACTCGCTTGTACTGCAAAAATTACTAAAATGTAATATTTATTTGACAAATAATCAATTTTCTTGTCCCTAATAGTCAACATTATGCAGATGAAACTGTAATATGAACTTTGGCATTGTTAAACTGCTTACTGCATCATATAATTAATAGTGCTGTCAAAATTAGCGCGTTAACGCATTAGATTAATTTGAAATATTTAACGCGTTAAAATAAAATAACGCAATTAACGCGGTTGCAGTTTTTTTTATTTCCAGTTGTGGCCTATGTGTGTTCAACGTGCAAAGAAATATGGATAAGACCAAGGAAGGACTTTTAGACGGAAAGTTTCAGTATAAAACTCTGCCGGATTACTCTTCAGTCTGCCACAAGAAACATTATGACTGTATGACTGTAACAGTGCGTAAATCAGACCTTTCTGTAACGCTAACGTTAATAAGCTTAAACGAAAATAAAGAAATAATTGTGTAGCGGAGTATTTTTTGTACACAGTGCCGCGAACTGTCAATCACTCCTGTACGCGTGCATCACTATCCTCCTCAGCTGCAGCAACTTGCGCTCTCTCTCTTCATCAAGCTTTAAAACAAAAAGGGGACAAAAATATCATATTGTCTTTGTGCATAGGCTATAGATTAATTAGATAAATTAATATCTAAATTTGTGCCTTGCCGTCTACGGCATTTTTTTAGAACTTAGAAAAAAGATGCTGCAGCCAATGAACAGCCAGCGGGGGCTGCAGGACGACTCAACCTCCGCAGACAGTTTTTAATGTTTATCAGACAATAAATACAATAAAGATTTTGCTTTAGTATAACTCACAACGAGTTTCACACACCTTCTCCGGCCACGTTGAGTTGTTGACACTTAACAGTGGGAAAAGCGACACATGCGCTATTCACTTGTATAACTTAAGGGTGAATGGGTAATGTAGTTTCTGCTCTGGGTGGGATGAATTAGGAAGCTTACATTGTGAAGGGCGCTCTGAAAATCGGCAGTGCAGGTAAAAGATTAAAACCTCTATTAAAACAGATGTCCAAATGAGCGTACCGGTACGCTACAAGCACGTTCTGGGCGCACGGAGAGGTGGCGGTACGCTCAAGAGCTATATTTGGAAGTGGCGGTACTGAGTACAGGTGCGTACCGGCCCACTTAAAGCACTGGCAATGACTATACTTTGGAATTTTTTTGCAGTCCACTTAGAATTCAACATGGAAATTTTTGTTTTTTATTGGCATTGATTGTTTTGAAATTCAAATGGTACTTACATGCCTGTGTTTTTATTTCTGTAATAAATATGGCTTTCAAGCCAACAGTTAATTTGGAGGATATTGATGGTTTATTGCAGGTATGTTGTTTACATGAGAAAATCTGTGTTACAAGTTAAACAAAAATTCCAATAAACAATCATATTTTGAATTAAAATAGTTTCTTTGTCTTGACTTTACATTAATTATTTACATTTTACATTTACATATCCAAAAAGTTTCAGTCTTTTAATTGCGATTAATCGCGATTAATCGCGATTAATTTTAAAAAATTGTGCGATTAATTAGTTAATTTTTTTTAATCGATTGACAGCACTAATAATTAACACAAACTATCCATGTATGAATCAAACTTACTAAGAATGCAGACTTGTATAGTAAAATTATATAAAATAGTGAAATGGCTCCAGAACTCTGTCCTGTTTAGTTGCATCTGAGAGAGTGACATGTGGGCTCCAAAGACAGAAAACGACTTCACTCCAATTCATAGCTCATTTGCATAAAGTTAAACATTTTGTAACTTTGTAGAGTGACACGCATTGCTTAACACTAGAGGTGGGCGTTATGACCAAAATCTTATATTACAATATGAGTTATGGTATTTTATGGTAATAATATATTTCACAATAGTTATTTTGGCTTTAAATAAGGTCTTTATGATATCAACATTTTTGAGACCATAGAAATGTCATAATTCTTTTTACCAGTGTCAATATCACAAAATACTAATACTGGCCTAAATTAAAAAACAAATAAACAAGCAAAAAAACTCAAGCTCACTGAAGACAGGTAAACAGTCAGCGTTTAAATTAGAACCTAATTACAATCAGTAGGACAAAAAACTACAGTGGAACAAATTAATAAGAAATTCCCGCATTTTTTATAACTTATTTTTGCACAGCGAAACGTTTCTCACTGGATGAGTTTCGGCGGACCGATTATACTGGAGCACCAACTAGCGTTCGCATAACACCGCAGCAGCACATCGAGCCTCAAGTATCACCTCAACGCAAAACATATAGCAGCTAGCGTGGACTTCACACTTTAAGTTGAACTATGTATTATTTTGTTGGTGCAACAGTTTATGTTGAGCTCTTTATTGTTTTGGCCAAGGTTATTGAGAGTTGGACTTAGTATGTTATTTCCTCTGAAGCAACAGAGATATGTTTTCTAATAGTCAGTGTTTCCAATGTTCTGAATGTAATTGACAGTATTGTGTGTTACTTAAAAAACACTTTACAGAAGGTTCCAGCACCTATAAGCTTCCTGAATTTCTGAAATTGTTTCTAAATATGCTATTGCTACACTTCATGGCAAAAATTGCACTGGTCTGCTAGACTTGGTTGAACAAAAATAAACAATATTTTGTTGCTTAAGATTATGTATTCAGTCATTATTCAATGGTATACTATAAATCCATGTGAAAAAAAAATTACTTCTCACTGTTCTCAGGTCAAATATTTATATGCGATTAAAATGCGATTAATTTCGATTAATTAATTACAAAGCCTCTAATTAATTAGATTAATTTTTTAATCGAGTCCCGGCCCTAATATTTTGTATTATTAAAGTTACAAAAGTGATTTAGTCAAGAGCTGTGAGAGATTTTCTCTGTTTTGTTTTTTGACTAACATGAATGACAGAAAGACGGAATATTAGACTGCTGTCACTTTATGAGCTGCCCGGTTACACATGTGCTTTCTTTCTCAGCTCTTTGCTTTCACTTACAACCTAAATTACTGTGTTTATTTGCAAACATACTTGTTGGGCATTTTGACAAGTGTACAATACAAATGTGTGTATTTAACAGCTCAAGGCCTGTAAAGCGGAGAAAATTAACTCTGTTCAATACTCCCGCTCTCCATGAGCACGGTCTCTTAGACACCGTGCTCATAAAGCGAAATTAGTTCTTTTCCACTTCTGATCGACTTTCAATAGCTTAAAATCACTTGTTTTTAGACCACAATGCTTAAAAACGATCTGTTTTCGTGACAACGTAGCACAACAAAGTCACGTGCGACCGTGATAAGAGACGATCAAAAATATTTACCGATTGATACATTTTCAACTGGTATATCGCCCACCACATATTCTCAGAGGAAAGTGAGGAGGATTACACCGTATGGTGATTTATAAAGGTGAATATTCAGAGTAGGCCACTGACTTGCTTTCATTCTTCATATGAAAAGGTAGCAGCTATTGCGTTAGTTCCTATTCTACCCAACGGCAGGCTGTAATTTTTTTTAGGGATGTGGATATGTCATCTTCACTGTCGCAGTACAGTTGATTTGTATTCAGAATGGGATCTGGTCTGCATGGTGTTACAAAATGGAATCCAGGTTTTTCATATTGGTACCGGCCCCTCTGGGGCAGCATAAAGCCCCACTAAAGCTAGTTTATTGAAGCCCATTTCCAGATTGGATATTGAACTCCCAGATGCTAATGGCTCTGCTGTGGACCCTCTGTTTGTTCAAATGCCAAACTCAGTTGAGCCAAGCTCTGAGCAGATGGGCGTGACCAAAAGAAGCATCCAAAATCTTAACCTGTCTCACAAAATATAATTTCCTGCAGAGAGGGACAGCAGGGAAATGGATGTGACAAGCTGCGTTTGGTTATGTGTGTTATTTAAATTCCTCATCAAGGCAATGCATAAAGTGATTACTCTCAATAAAAAACAAAAAACAAAAACAAAACATTTCCCATGCATTCATGGTTTCATTTACCATTTAATCAGTGGCTGTAATTGTTTGTGTAACACTGAGAAAGTGTTTTAGGAAATCCAGAAAGTAGAGTGTTTATTTCAAAGGCCGTATAAGGGGGAGGAGTCGAGCCACTCAGAGAAATGAATGGGAGAAATCATTAATGCGCATTTTAGCAACTGTAGGAATAGAGGGATCGTTTAAAAGAGCCATTTGCTTTTTTGGTAGTTTATTTACTCTAGAATCTGTATGTGGAATGGCTGGACTGTTTTTGTTTTGTTAAATTAGCTTTTATAGCTGAAGTAAATAAAAGTAAATAAATGAGCAGTTCTAAGAAATAATCACAAATGTGCGGTATGTTGTGCCAGGTTTGACAATATGTACTTGTAATTATAGTAGGGCTGCAACTAACGATTATTTTGATAATCGATTAATCTGTCGATTATTTTTACGATTAATCGATTAATCGGTTTATGTACTTATATTTGAGTTTTTTCCATTTTTTCCCCAAGTAAATTATTAATAAAGGGTCTTTATCATTCAGCATAGATTTTTAAGAGATTTTAACCATTTTGCATTGTCATATCCTCATCAAAAATATACCTGGAGTTGTTTTATTATGTTAGTAATCCTTTGTCGAACTCTTCTGCAATCAAAACACTGACCCATACTCTAGCAAAATTCACAAGGAGATTTCAAATATTGTTTTCACCATGGCAGTCCTTAGAGCTCTTAAAGTAGTTTAACATCCCAAACAAAGCTTAAGGAATCTTTGAGAACATATTTTCACGAAGTATAAGGATAAAACAGAATAAAATTGCAGTGCATTGTATTTTATTATTTACTGGGAAAAAGCTTTATAGCTTATGCTGTGAAATTGTAAACAATCATTCGAAAAAAAGTGCCAATGGCATGAAACCTGAATGGAACTCACAATTTAAAGTAAAATCCATCAGAAGGTTGTCCAGAAAAAAAAATTGGGACACACATAAAAAACCTGCTGTGTGAAAAAGAGCAGTGAATACTTAGAAAAGAAGAGCATTTTAAATATACTCAAACATTTACCTCTCTCATTCAGTTATAATTAGGCTGCAAGTCTGAATTATGAACTGGTAAACGACAAACTGATCACATAACATGTTTGTAAAGCTTTAAATGTTAACTGTTAAAAAGCAATGTTATCAGCTTTTACGACTAAACATTTGCAAACAACCTTGTACTGGAGAATCTGCACAAATAAAATTCTTAGGGGCCGTTCACATATCGCACCTAAAAACGCGTGGAAAACGCTAGTCGCGCCGCTTTCTCCTTCTTTCCAAAGCGCTCGGGCAGAAGCGCCCCTGAGGCGTCTGCCTTTGCTAAGCAACCATGACGTGCTCTCTCCATGACGTGCCCACTCCATGAAGACCCGGAAATTTCAGCAAAGGATAAATGGATGCAGTGTGGACGCGCCTGGAAAAACGGGCGCATCGCACCGCGTGCGTGTCGCGACCGCGTCGCTTCCATTATGAGAGTGCATACTGCGCGCCTACATAGAAAATAACGAACTTGAGCACGCAAAAGACACGATATGTGAACGGCCCCTTAAACAGTTCAGTAGTGCAGAGTTTACAGGTTACTCTTCATTTTGAAGGCTCAAAGTAAAGTACTCCCACTTCCCGCTGAATGCTGCAGAGACGCTGTTCGGGAAGCACGTGACATAAAACGAGGCCAGCCATTGGCTATTCGCTACTTCACCTGCTTTACTGGCTGAGTAAAACCTCCGGTGACTCATTACTGCCACACTTTGGTCACCGCAGATTTGAAATATGCACGAAATGAGCCGCTTATGGCAAATAAAATTTATTTAGCGACGAATCGATTACTAAATTAGTTGACAACTATTTTAATAATCGATTTTAATCGATTAAATCGATTCGTTGTTTCAGCTCTAAATTATAGGTCATGATTTTGAGAAATAGTGGCAGTTGTGGGGTATAAAGTCTCAGTTGTGAGAAACAGTCACAACTGTGAAACATAAAGTCATGATCTGTGTTTTTAAAGTTGTAATTTTGGGATATAAAGTCACAATTTTGAGAAACCGTCACACTGAAATGTTTAAAAACATTATTCTAAAAAATTGTTGCAGTTGTGAGGTATAAAGTGGCAGTTTTCCATTTTAGGTTAAGATACAATTGACCTTACGCAATAACCCGCCCCCCCTTTGTTACTGTTGCTATGTCCGACAAGTCGTGGCACTCTCATTCCACACGATACATCAAAAAATACATCACGGAGCAAAGAGAAAACTGACAACATGCCAACAGGCAAGACAGAGCAGGTTACTTTAGGTATGAAACAATCTTTTTTTTTTGTCCTTTTTAGAAATTCAAAAAATAAATACCGTTTTGTGGCTGTTTAATGCATCATGACAGATCACTGTAACACCTTAGTTAAGCATAAATCTGTAGTTAATAAGGTATCATGTTTCAACCGCGGATAGGCGTCAATATGCACCATTTTTCAAGTTCAAGCCCACCAACGTTAATCTACTGTCCTGTCTGGTTTATTGGTTGGACAAAAATGGTAGATTTGGTGTTATTATTGGTCAAATTGACACTCGATCAAACGTCCTGCGAATGGTCAATTGTAGGTTTTATTTAGGTCTTTCTGAATTCAAGTAGAAGTACGTGCATGCTTATTGCCTACATAGTAAATAGAAAAAGCCTGGGGGTGTTTTTAACTGATGTCACACACAAAGTAATCTCATACGTGGTGTATAAAAAGATGCATGATCTTTTTTACTAACATCAGTCAGTAAACAACCCATTAGCATTCTTTTGGCTGGCTGTTGCTCAAAATGCCACTAAATTAAATATAAAGGCATCACAATAACAACTGTCTGACAGAATGACTCAGAAATGAGCATTTTGCTTTGCTTGCCAGTTGTTCACTGCATGCGATGGGTCACTGAAGCAAGGACCTGAAATGAAAAAGAACAGATTGTAGATGTTTGAAGAGAAGCTCAGTTTTGTTTTCCTGTGGTCATCTCGTCCACACTGTGGCTCATTGGTATTCAAATCGCAATTAAACTGTACGTTCAGCAGATGGGGAGAGCTTAATGTCTGAAACTCGGCTCACTGCAGTGTTTTGAGAGTTTTCAGCATGATGGAGGGCATCTCACCCTCAAAGTCCTTCGGGTGTTTCTACATTCCACTTCTATTAGTGCTTCTCAAAGTTCCAGACCGTGTTCTATTTCTGAATGCTTCATTTAGGTTGGCCGAGATGAGTAAAGACGCAGTGGAGTTTGTTTCTGGCCTGTGTGATGCATCTCTAACAGATCTCTTCCTCTATTATCATGTTGGAGTAAAGATGCAAGGGCCTAAAGACGTTTTGATTGTGTTTGTGCGACGGCTTCTCTCTTATCTCTGGAGAAGTCTCTCAACCTTTAGCAGGTGCAGTGTACAGATAGTGCCCAGTACCTGTATGTCACCTTAGTGTAGGGAATTCTGGGAACACTGCCAGATCTTTTGGTGGACTTGCTCTTAAAGAACACGTCCAGATAAATATAAAGGTCTTCCTCTCTACAGAGTGAGTTTGTGTTTTTGTGTTGATGCAGCAGGTCAGAGAGTAATTAAATGCCACATGCCAATTTATGGTTTCATCATTGTGAAACTATGAATTGGATCGTGTGGTATATCAAGATTTTTGAATTTGTAATTGGTGATCAGTCAGGTAGATTAATCAGCTCATATTCAAGAATTTCAAGATTGTTTGTCCTTGTTTCATTTCCAAAATATCCTGACTGTTTTGTCTGTAAATAATTGTTATTGTTATTATAAATATAATAGACCGTGGCAGGACTATTAGGCTTAATACACAGCCTGATGCATGGAGATCATATTTTGACACAAACCATATTTTTTCCCCCCAACTGTTTACATTCACTTATTTACATTAATAAATCGCCAAGAGACATTTTAAGTAAGAAGTGCATTTGACCATTTGCACACATTACCATGAGGCGTAAACATATAAATATGCATGCGAGCATTAGAAGCAGCCGCCTGTCAGTCAGACAGCCGTTGGCTACTGAATTGAGTCTGCACTCGGAATTACCAGACCTACAGAAAGGCTGCGATTACTTTATTTATGTATGTGTTTATTTTAATATTGATTTGGTTCTGAAGTAAAGGTCATTTTGAAATCCCTAATTGGCATTACTTTGGCCACTGGCCATTTATCTCTGTAGATATCAACATGGAATACTGACTGATTTAAAAAATAAAATGTTTTTTTTTAAAGTGCTTATTCAGTATGTGTGTTACAACTTTTTATTTTATGAAGACATTGTTAAATTTTGCATTATTGTTTTGACCTGACAGAGAGACAGAACGTGAAGTGAACCGGGAAGCAACTTTTGGAGAGATGTGGCTCTTTTTTGGATGCCGCCACAAAGACAAAGACTTTCTTTTCAGGTATGTGCATCAAAGACATGCAAAAAAACACTTTCTTAATTTGTTGTTTGTCTTATTTTGCAGAAAAAACAGCCTTAAATTTATATAACTGTACTTGAAAACCAATTGAGTTTATTATACGAGCAGTGTTCAAAAATATATATCTTGAAGTGTTTTTTTCTTGTTTTAATATATAATAAACCTCAAAATGCAACAATTAGGCTATGAAACAAGTTCAGTTTTAAGATAATCTCTAAAAAAGCCTTATTATCTGATGCAATCTTGTCTCCCAAGTAAATTTATGATGTTTTAAGAATGTTTAAATATATTTTTCACTGGAAAAAAATTAGTCTGATTAAGAAAATGGATTTTTGTCATTCAGCCACACCATTTATTCCACCGCCACCCATTGCAACCTGATCATATGTTATCTCCGTAACCTCAGAGTATTTTTCACTCGATCTGCCAGCTCCACACAGGCTCTTCTCTTGGCTGCTATCAGCCAGAGGCTCCTGTTGCACTGTCCTTGAGAGTAATGATTGGGAAAGCAATGAAATTAAAGTACTCCCTCTGAGAGTATGGGGCATATGATACGAGACATTATATAAGATGATTGGGGTCTGGCTCTCCCATAGGCACACAGTCATAACTCATAGGCAAGGTCCTGAGTAATGACATTGGTGCCTGGATTGGTGAGTATTAAGTGTGTGTGTTGTGATGGCTGGGCGGCACACAACGTTGTATCAGCACTTGCCTCTACTTGACACAAGAGCTAATAACAACAAGATCAGAGTCAAGGTCCTGACACACAGTTTGAATCTATCTATCTCTGCCTTCAGTGGTCACGAAGATACAAGGATTGTATTCATTAACTTTTTAATTCACGTTGGTCACGCTGTGGTTTCATTTAGCATTTTTTTCTCTGCATCGATTAAGACGATCAATAAAATGTGCTTGTTGTTTGGTGCAACACCCTCATTGTCGGTTACGCAAAGTAGAAAATAGAAAGTGCCGGTGGCATTTGAGATGAGAAGGCGACTGAAAACCTGGATTGTAAAACTCAATGCTCACCGAAGAAACAAAAAACGAACCAGCTAGCCATCAGGCAGCCTGCTAAAGAAAACAAGGCATCTGCTATCAATTCTAATCAAATACGATACTTATGAGTGTTAAAAGGGTGAAATCAGCCTCAATCAGTGTTGTTGAAATAAAGAACACTTGTCTTGGCCTCCTGTCACCAATGAGCCTCTTTGTTTTTATGGATTTGGATTACATGAGGAGGGAAAGCGAGCAGCTTAGATTCTTGAAAAGGGACAAAGGATCACTCAAGTCTGTTTTTTTGTAAACATTCGATATCTGTCACCAGAATGCCTCGAACAGCTCATCTGCACTAGTTAAGATGTATGTGGCTCCCAGATGGACAACGCAATCATATGTACTCAAAACCATGAAGCATGTTCTATAAATAGACCTGATTGTTAATGACAAGGAGTTTCATAATTTAGATGTAAAATTGTTAAAGAGTTAGTTGACCCAAAAATTTAACAACAAAGGCCTCCTGTGGCGAATCGATGCGTTTTTGTAAGATAAATATCCAGATTTTAAAAGTAACATGCAGGCGGACATGCAGGCTCATTTCGAAATCCTCTGACTTTTTGTATTTCGTTCAGTTTAGACCAGCGTTTTGTTTTGTTCTCTCTCCATGCTCGTCACTAACCACGCAGCGCTGACGAGCTACAACATCTGCCTTCATGTCTTCCGGGTCCCCACAGTCAGCAGAAGAAAAAAAGTGTTTATTACGTTTGAAATCTGGATATTTATCTTACAAAAACACATGGATTCTCCACAGGGGGCCTTTATTCCCCCCTGAAGTCGTGTGATGGAGGATTTATTACAGATGTGCGCACTTTATTTCATGTCTTCTTAACAGTGGATGTCAAACACCCGCTTACCCCCATTGAAAGAGCAAGGACAGTTTTTTTATATAACTTCGATTGGATTATTCTGAAAGAGGAAAATCACATACACCTAGGATGTATAACCAATTGACCCAGGTGCTGTGATGTCTGTTAATCAAAGAACAAAAAATAAAAGAGGAAATCCATAACTTCTGTAGCTTTTAGGATTCCTCTATGTTTAATTTAGAACGTTTGATAACTTTATTCAGTTTCTTTATAATTCTTACTTGCTGACGGACAGAAGTAGTCTAGATTGTTTTTAGTTCACTTAAATTAGAAGTTGTTATTTTAAGTTTAAATGCAATGTTGAATGGCTATAGCCAATGGTTAAATATTAGAAAAAAAGAAAACAAATTTCTAAAGACATCAGTAGTATTGGTATATGCTTTACTTGCCTTCAGTCATAAAAAAATGATGCCATTAAATATATACTGTCTTTATGTTGGTTCTACATTAATTTGAAGATTGAATGTAAAATCAAACGCAATATAAAAGTATATTTAAAAACTTTAATGTTAGGTGGGATTAATCGCGATTAATTTCAGAAAAACGTGATTTTATAAAAAAATAGATTGACAGTGTTAATATAATGTATGCAATGGCAAAGCTAAAGCTGTTAGCAGCTGTTATTTCACTCTTCAGTCTCTCAGGGTGTGTAGGAGAGCTGTATTTCTTTTCTAAGTAATCAAAAAATCAGTTTTGCACAGCGCTACATGAAGATTTTCTTCAGAAATTTTCCAAACCAGTTTTCCTTTTGATTTGGAACTGAAAATTCAGTTTTATGTGGTGATTTCATATTGTGAGTGCATGTAAGTACTCAGGTGTTTGTGATTCATGTAAACTTGGCTATTTTCAGAGGTTGTGTGCAAACGCTCGCTTCATCCATTACATCACCCATCTGTTTACATTTCAATCCGTCATCTTCCTGTAGCTTCAGTGGAAATGTATAGTAGATGCCTCAGAAGTTGTATTCCAACTATTATTTGCAATAGTTCATTATTTTTAATATTTATATTTTTTATAGTTCATTATTTATGCTATAGTTGCTATGTCTTTATTTACTCACCCTCAGATTGTTCCAAACCTGTAGCAGTACACTAAAGAAAAAACAAAACAAAAACAATATGGGTCTGACTTAATGAAAAATCTGGTACTACACAAGTTTACTAAAGACACTTTTATGAAGTCTTTTTTGACGGTTAAAGGCTCAATTTATTGTAATCGCAAAATTACAAAATTTCTCCTTTTGTGTGCAATAGAAAATAAAGTCATACAGGTTTGGAACAACATGAGAACATTCATTTTTGGATAAACATTTCCTTTAAGGCAATAAAAAGTGGCTTTTGCCAAGTGAACATTCGAGAAAAGCAGAGCAGTTGATTGCAAAGAGACTCAAACCTTGAGCTCGACCCTGTCTGAAACCTTCTCACTTTTCCATCTCATTTTTTTTTTTGAAATGGCACCCAAAGTTTTGTGAGAGGCTGAAATAAAAGCTGCTACAGAAGCGATTTACAACAGCAGCCTTGAGGTTTTATAAACGTTCTTGCCAGATGGATGAGGGAGATGAAAATTTTAGTTTTCGAATGCAATACACTAACGAGCACAAGTGTTGTTACTTTACTAAAGCAAAATCGGAGAGAATCTAATTTGCCGTTAGTTCCATTTGTATGTTAAAATGCACAAGTTTAGTTTAACCGCAAAAATAACCACTGACTGATGAAATAACAGTGAAACGCTGTAAAATAAGCACATTACTGCTTTTCTTCTAGAGAGGAGTTGGAGAGATTTGTGCATAATGGAACCCTGAGCCATCTGATCGTGTGCTTCTCCAGAGATGAGCCTGATGCAGCGGGAACCGTTAGCACTCCAACATATGTCCAGCATAACTTGCATCTCCATGCTAAAAATGTTGCCAGCATTCTCCTCAAAGACAAAGGCTTTCTCTATGTCTGTGGGTGGGTACAAAACATTAAATGGTTTGACTTTTTTTTTTTTTTTTTACCATGTGTACCGTCGCATTTTGCTCAACGGGAATGAGACAATATCTCACGATTTTACAGGGATGCAAAGAACATGGCAAAGGATGTGAATGACACACTACTGGAGATCATAGGAAATGAACTTCAAATGGATAAACTGGATGCTATGAAGACTGTAGCAGGACTTCGTGAGGAGAAGCGATATCTACAGGACATCTGGAGTTGAGAAAGCACACTTACAGGGCACAAACAAATATTGATTGACAGATGTGCAAAATAACTTTTTGGCCTTTTAGTTCATATCCACACAACAGGTGCTATTGAGTGATATCCAAACTCATTAACCAACTGCCTTAAGTCTCAATGTTTTTTCCTAACTTTCAAGTATTTTAAAAGCTTTTAGTAAATTATCTGAAGGTACAGTTAAAAACGCTTAGATATTAGGTATGTTTGTTCAAACTGTTTTTTTTTTTTTTTGACAGTGCCTTTTATGCAGTTATTAAAGAGGAGCCCTGCATAACCGTTTCATTCTTTGAGGACCGTTTCTGTACATTTAGATACAGCGCAGGTAAAATATGCATAATGCATCAGAGTCAGAAAGCAGGAGGATGCTAGACACGTGAAACCAAAACATGACAGACTGGATGGGAAAACTGTCAGAAGCTGCCAAATCCAGGATCATCTGCAGCATTTCCGTGTTTTTCAATTCCGATAGTTTTTTTTAAGATTAGAGAGGATACTCTAGAGTCATCCATTTTCTTCCCAAAAAACAGGTTTGAAATTCACCTCAGGTATCCACAGCAATTATACCGGTCTAGAGATTTGGCCAGTCTATTGTTATACCCCAACATTTTATTAAAACTGCCAGGCTAAGAAAACTTTTTAATTAATAGTCTTTAACATAATACCTGTACTCACTGTAATTAGTTCATACTGTCATTTTATGGCAAGGGCTGTGTAACAGTTCTCCATGAATGATTAATTTTGAGTACATAATATTCGCACAATATTGCACACAAAAATATTCTCGTAGCTTCATAAAATTACAGTTGAACCACTGATGTCACATGGACTATGTTGGCAATATATTTACTACCTTTCTGGGCCTTGAATGTGGTAGTTGCGTTGCTGTCTATGGAAGGTCAGAAAGCTTTTGGATTTCATCTAAAATATTTTCATTTGTGTTCTGAAGTTAAACGAAGGTATTGCAGGTTTGGAACGACATGAAGCACATAAATGACAGAAGTGAGTTTAAATAAATTCCACCAACGATTTTAATTTGATTGACTTGGGATTGTAGTTCTTTTCCTCACTAAAGCAGTCAAGTACACATATTTATACGTTTGCTTTTCCAAATACTTTTTTGCTTCAGATAAATCAATTGCAATGATGTGATTCGCATCATAGCTGATTTTTTTGGTTCATGGCTTATATAACTCTTTAATAAACTTTTAAAACATCCTTATGGGAAACATAAATGGAAAAATTGCTTTGCTGACGAAGCCAACGCAGCTGAAGAAGTGGACTGCAATTAACACAACAAAAGCAACTAGCAGCATGTGGCATCTCACTTATCAAATGCCTGTCATTATTGCAAATTATCAGCCAGTCATTATTGCTAAATTAGCCTTCTTAGGTGTTTATTTGGTGACAGTGACCAGCTGACTGTACTGTAGGTTATCTCTTACGTATCTTTCTTTAAAATCGCTCTATGGCTAAACATCCGTTCCGTGACATTTCGTTTTCTGTATTCCCTAGCTTGGTGGCATTAATCATCATCTTTATGACCTTTCTTTACATGCATCTCAGACCACTTTTGTCTCAAGTGTTCTTGCATAAAGAACAGACTTGAGAGTTTTCTGTCTGTGTCGCTGAAGTCTGGTAAACACTGTTTGTGCACGAGGACTCTTGAAGGCGATGTTTCACGTCAACACTCCAGAGGGTCAGCAGGCTAATGAGACAGTGTAATCAGAGAAGAATAATTACAGAATCCCTCACCTCATGAAGTTATGAAGTTATGAACACTACCCCTTTAGGATTTCACATCAGTTGTGAATTAGGGATCCTACGGATTATAAATGTAGTCTCAGAGCGATAAGAGGGTTTCCAGCTTTCAGTCTGAACAGCAGTGAGTAACGGTGGAGCTGGGATTTGGGACGGTCATGAATTTAAAAGTGTGGCTCTTAAGATTTAAAACAAGCACTTGAACTTTTATGGGAACACTGAAATTGCAATTGACTAGAAGCAGTGAATGATATTTTTATACAGAAAAAAGCAGGTGCTCATGTTTGAAAAAAATGGTTAATAGTACAAAATCTTCTCTGGTCAACTGGTCAAGCCATAAATAAATATAAAAAAAATATTATATATATATATATATATATATATATATATTAGTATATAATTATTTTAATTTATTTATTGGGATATAATGAAAGTCAAATGGGGCCAGTGTTGACTTTCACTGTGTACAAATGAAACAAAAGAAACATCTTTTCACCGAAAATACAGGTTTGGAATAACACAAAGAAAATATGACAGAATTGTCATTTTAGTGTGAACTATTCCTTTATCTATGGGGAGCTGATGGAGACAAACACTTTGTAAACAGCATTCAAGGTATTTGCTGTACAAACAGCAAAAATCGAATCCTCTGTGAAGTTTGATTTAGCTGACCCGTTTAAAAACAGACAAAGCCAAAAGAGCGAGGGGACATCGAATCATCAGGTTTTTGCCTTGTTTACATTTTCGTCTTTTCTATCCCATGAGCCTCTCTGCTTGTGTACGAGTGTTATTTGCATCTGCACTGGGGAACGGCTCTCAGGAAAGGCACATAAATGAATCCCATAATGAATGTGCTGCATTAATGATGGGTTTACTTCTAAATTAGACGCTCTTAATTAAAAAGGTTCAAGGTGCCTTTATGACTGGAGCACATAGAAGAGAATGGTAATCTGAATAAATCACAAAGGCCACAAACTTGCAGCATGCTGGTGGTTATGATAGATCTCCCTGCTAAGAATGGCTTAAATGAAGCAGAAAGATATGTGTTAGAGGTAATGATTATCATTAGACGAACCTCCGCTTCAGTCCACTGCAGTTTCTCTCGTAGTTCGTCCAGGTGGATGATATAGTTGACCGTTTCTGGGTAATTTTGTTAGGTTTGACATTTTATTGCCACTGTAAAGGGAAGGGTAATGACATTATCAAGTCTGGCCAGTGCTGAAAAGGATTTTTAATAAACTCCATAGACCTCTACAAAACTCTTTTCAGTATAGGGCACAGAATTATAAGCTACCCAGTAATTATAACAATAAATGTGCTATTTAGTATTGAAAAGGAGAGGTCAAATGTCATTATTCTGCTTATAATAGCCACCAATTTTACAAAGAAAAGGGTTACAGCTAAACGGTTAGATCTGCAAAAAAAAAAAAAAAAAAAGTCATTTTTGTCTTGTTTTCTTTAACTCTTGTACTTTTTAATATTAATAATAACTATTATTAATACATAATAATTAGCATTATTGTTTTCAGAAAATATATCTTGAAGTTAATCATTAAATCATTGACCATTTTTGCATTGTTTTAACCATACATCTAACAAAACCTAGCAAGGGTTATGATTAAATCAAAACCAAAGGGGTAAGAAAAATGAATATTCTATTTTATCACTTCATAACATCATTCACTTTTTTTTGCTTATCAACTACATACATGTGAAACAAGACAAAATACTGAAAAAGAAAAGGATTTTGACATATAAGCCTATATAAAATCTATTGTGTTAACTTTGACCATTGATTTCAGTGTATAGATGAGGCATTGAGTTTGTCTCCAAATTGCTTTTTGCATCACTGATTCATTTTTAATAGACTGATTCATTTTAATACTAGAACACAAAGAGCAGAAACACATATCTATTGGTTAAAGTTGCTCATCAAAGGAAAATAGCTTGAAAGCAAACACGGAGTCAGGTGCTTTTTATTATTATTATTTTTTATCTCAGTAGATGAAATGTACAACACATCCATCTCAGGTACTGCAGTGTAAAAAGGGCGATAGGGGAGTCAATTAGTTTTTATAATTACTAAAAGGCCTTCAGTACAAAGCTAATTGATTTTCCATCTAATGAGTGCAGCAGTAATGACCCTGAAATGGTGATTGTAGGCTTTATATTAAAAAAATAAGAGGACAGAATGTTTCTGGGGTTTGGGTTAATGCTCTCATGATCATTTATTTCGCTGAGGAGAGAGCTTTCAGATCTTCTTATCATCCATTCAACGATTTTATGGCATAAACTGTAATCAGAAACATTCTTGAGAGTTGAGTCGGGGTTCTAATATAATTGTTCACTGTGACTGCTGAAATTAATATTGGTCAAATCTGTGATTTTGTGATGGCAGGTTGAAAATGAATAAAAATGTAGGCATAGCGCTAGTTTCTAGGAATTCTAATTAGCTTTTTAAAAAATGATATGATGCTAATTTAAAATGAGTAAATGAGTCTGGAATACACGAAGGCCTTTTTACAGATTCATTTATTTCAATCAGGCTTATACGTCTGTTGATGAAAACAAATTTTCCTCATTTCTCAACTTTAAAGTGTAATTTGCAATTTCAAGGTAGGTCATGTCATATAAATAAATGCATTCGTGAGACACTCTCAGTCTTTCTAATGTTGTAACCTCATTCTCTTGATACATGTGCATTGTTTTAGTCAAGTCTAAAAACGGAACCCATTTATTGATGTAAAACCAGAGCTGGGGCAACAACATGGACAATTTGTTGGATTTATTGATGTTAGCAAACACGTGAAGTTTCAGGAAACTACTAATGAACCTTACAGACCCAGACTTAAAGCTTAAAATATGAAAATACATGACAAAATATGACTTATTCTGTAAACAAAAAACAAATACATAGTATTTGGGTCCCAATTAATTTTAGCAATTCATTTGAGATGTGTTTGTTTCAAGAAATTCTACAAAAATTTTGAATTCCAGAGAAAAATAAAAATAAAAGTTTCTTATGCTCATTGAGGCTGCATTTATTTGAAAAAATAAAGAAAATATACATTCATCGAATGTATTTCTGTGATGGGCAGCTGAATTTTCATCAACATTATCATTACTCCAGTCTTCAGTTTCAAATGATCCTTCAGAAATCATTCTAATAATTTATTTACAATTTAAATATTTTCTAACAATAACGTTCAAAAGTTTGGGGTCAGTAAATTTTTATTCTTTTTTTTTTTTTGAAAGTGATAGCAAAGATTAATATTTTGAATAAATTCTGTTCTTTTTAACTTTTTATTCATCAAAGAATCCTGAAGAAGTATCACAGGTAGTATCAAGTATCAAATGTAGTAAGTAGTATATATAAGTAGCAATTATTGAAAGTATACATGATTCACAAGTAAATGCATTGTTTATACTAATATATCAGTGGGCTCAGGAAACTGAGGTTGTAATTCAGTCTTCTGTCATGTGGCTTGTATTGAATTGAAAGCGGCAACATGTTCAGCTCTAATCCACTGGCTCTGCTGCACATGCATGTAAAGAACACATTACTCCTGTCTCAGCGCTGTGGCACTCCGTCAGCGGGACTGTGATTTATGACACCCAGCCTTTCCAGTTGGCTTTAATCCCACCATTTACTTGCAGGTTTGCGCACGGCTTCAGGTTTTCATCTTATTCGACACACATTCAGACCGATCCACGCAAACTGTGACCAACCACCTTTCTAAAACAACCTCCGGTTTGACATGAAGTCCGCAGAGACTGGACCTGAATATTATCAGCATCCTACTCAGTGCATTCAGTCTCTTTAATGATAGAATTATTAGAGGAAAAACATCCCCTCCCTTAGAGAGAGGTCATGGAGTTTCTATTTAGAGACGTGTTTAATTAGATGTTGAATCTGAGTGTAATGCTCAGAGGCTAGAGATTAGTACACAACGTATGTATTCTAAATGTACAGAAGATGGACATTAGATCATTATGCTTCTGGGGTTCACACAAGTGCGGGAAGCTCCAAATAAATAATTATGTGTTATTGACTGTTTGCAGAGAGCTGGTGTTGGTTTTGTCTCTGGGCGCTCTTCTGGTGCAATTACGAGAGCAACTGGTGACTTTTTCAAGAACATAGGGCATATATATTAACATATTTATTCCACTAGTGGAAGAAATAAATGAATGGTGTTAAAAATGTTTGTTTGGATTAGGCCAGCTCTGTGAATACCCAAATTTAGACTTCTGAAATGAATGCAATCTCCCACCTCGTGTAGCTCCAAACTGGTCCTTCTGTGGATCCGTTTTTTTCTTATTTGATGAAAGCTATTTCGGATCCCATTGACTTTCAAAGTATATATATATATATATATATATATATATATATATATATATAAAAAAAATACATTTTTCACTAGAAGTAAGCTAGCCACTCTCAGAAAAAAAGTATGTATATATATATATATATATATATATATATATATATATATATATATATATATACTTATGTATGTGTGTATGTGTATATATATATATATATATATATATATATATATATATATATATATATATATATACACACACTTTTTTTCCAATTACCAATCAAGCTGTAATTATCATTTTATGCCAAAAGTGAGAAAATATAATTTAACTGCCAATATTTAGGATTCAAAATGCTAGCTTTGAAATTTTCTTTAGCAAGATGGAGTTGGTCACTTTATTCAAAAATGGTTTAATTTTAAAGGATAACTGAAAAATAATCATAAAAAGATAATTCCACAGGACTAAGATTACTTTTATTATATATATCCCTTGTTTGAGGCTACAATATAGTGTTTGAAAATACAGTGACTCATCAGTAATCAAGACGAATCCTGTCCATATTTAATATATTAAAATATTAAAGGGCTCAGAAAACAGAACATAATTCAATCTTCTGTCAATGCAGCTACCAATAAAAACACAGAATTAATTCCATGAATTAAATATTATAGATTAAATAAGAACATTTATACGTGTAAAGTTTTGATTTATGTTTTAGATTTTGCAATAGGCCTATGTCAGTATTCTGTGTGTTGGAATATATATGGAAGAATCGCATTTTCCCTAAAACACATACAAATACTCAAGGTCACGTTGACTATCCCTTTAAAAAATTTTTAAAGAGATGCTGCCTGCAGATAAATTCTCAGTGTTACTGTAAAAAAACGAGTGCTTTACGCATTATCTGATATCATATTTTATAATATTTATTTTTCATCCACTGCTTGGGGGACAAAACACCCTGGCCATATTCCTAAATTGAGCAGCTTCATAGAAAGTGACAGGAGTAGAAAAGTAATGGAGAAATTAAACCTTCCCTCTCTCCATGTGTGCTGTGGTCATTAGAGCCGAGCTTAAGCGTTTCATTGTTGAATCTGGCAATAATGCGTCTGGTGAAGGAGTGAGGAAAATAGCCTCTGGTTCACACTCACTCACAGCATCGCTTGCGATTAGGCCATAAGTCCTTATACCGTCTGGGCAGGTGGTGATAACACAGTAATTGCTGACTTTCAGAGGAGCCCTGCTTCCTCATTTTGGAATAATATCAGCTCTGCCATCATTCATTGGTCACCATTCAGTCAAAATAAGATGGATTGACCAATCATTGCCTCATGCAAGGACATTGTCATCTCAGCGGATGAGGGCAAATGAAATCATCAGAGGACAGTGAAATGGATATAGCCAGCCCTGAGTATTTTTTTCCCCCAGTGCTGCTGGACTTGTCAATGCAAAAGAGACCTCAACTGTATGACGGACTTTCAGAAGTACTGGCATCCCTGTTGTTATGTGGCTCATGTTGGTCAACATACAAATTAAGCAATTTTTCACAGGGTTGGAAAACAGGTAAATTCACCTTCCCTCAGCGGACAGGCTGACCTACATAATCAGAGGTAAAATTTACACCTCAATGGCTCGCACTTTCTGCAGGTTAATACAATCATTGTAGAAAAAAAGAGAAGAAAAATGCAGCCCGGCATAGTGGCCTCTGCCTTCATACATTACACTGAAAATATTCTTTATATAAATGACTTCATATTAAGTTTCCATTTCACTGATTTGCTGAAGAAAAACACATATCAGCTCAGTGCTCATGTGTGCTGCTGCTTTGGTATCGTCCTGCTACAGTACATACATTGTATAAAAGTATTAGTTCTGCAACTTTCAAGGGTCGGTATAATAGTACAGTACCGCACTTAATACGTTGTTTAACAAATTATAGGGTTTTTCCACAATAAAAGTTTGACTAAATGAAGAATTATACATTCAACTAATATTTTGTTGTCTTTTCTAGACAATTTGATCAAGCACAGAGCAATTATGTGATCGTTTTACAGTCACAATCACCAAGATGAGCTAATTCAAGTCAGCAGACCTCATCAAAATGACTCATATAACAATAAGCACATAAGTGTCGCCGCAATTCATGCTGGGATCTTGCACAAACTAAAATTAGCAAACATTGTTCAATATGAAATCGGTTTGTTCAGACAGCTGTTGAATTGGGACAACATTTGGTTTAGCATTAGGTTTTATGTAGATTTAAAGTATTTCTAAGCATCTGTGACTCACAACACTCTGTATGCTTGATTATGTAAATGATGAAGTCATGTATGCAAGAAATATGAAAGTGCAACTGATTTTATTATCATTGATCCATTGTTTTTAAATTTAATTAATATCAGCATTTTTTTTTAAGTTTTAGGTTTTTGTGTTTTTGTCATTTTACTATTCTTTTAAATATGTCTGTATCATTTATGCATAATATATAATTTGTACCAGTTTTAATTGAATTTTTTAAATATATTTTAATTTGATATTATATTAAGTGCTGCAAGTTTGTGTTTTTAGAATTTAGTTTGTCTTTGAAAGTTTACAAACCATAAAATAGTGCAAGTTAATTAAGTTACAGAATGTAAATAAACACATAAATGCCATGCATTGTAAATGTCCTTGCACGAGCTGCCATTTCTGATCATTATTTTGACCTTAGATGTGATCATCTGACACGGAAAGGTTCAGGGACACTGTATTTATGAATATATAGAAGGATCTCTTTGACATGATTTAATCACACCTGTCACTATCAATGAAGAAGTTCTTGTTCATATAGATGGCCGCTCTATAGAAAGATCTAATTATGGTGTTCTGAGCATATTGCGAAGAACATTCACTATGGATTGAGGAGGATTAGATAGTATACTTATTTAATAGTGCTAATTAAGATTTGTGAGGAAGAGCTTCAAGGCTAGAGCTGTAATAAAGTGGCTTAATTTTACAAAAGTTCAATTGTACAAAGAGTGATTGTACTTTTGTAATGTAGAATGATGTATTTTATCTTTAACCACTTTTCAGTAATCTCATTAGTTACAATTTTAAAATAAGTGCTTGTATTTTCAATTAAGCTCAGTCAATTATGCTAGAAAGAAAGCTGGCTTTATAAACATACAAATATAATGTTTCTATGTTTAACCCATATACATAATGTACTTGACTATACATTAACTAGTACTTGTGAGTAGATATTTTTCAGGTTGAAAGGTGACATTAAATTAAAGTGCACTACCAACCAATTCTCGCACATCTGATTCTTTCCGGGAAATTATTCACACATTTCAAATGCAAAGCCCGGAGGAGTCTGAGAGGTTCCACTTTCTTTTTTCCCCTCTTCATGTTTCTGTAAGTCATTAAGCAGGAAGGCCAGACAGAAACTGGGCCACGGTGAACTCTGTCTCAAACACCTCATTATGCAGACAGATGTTTGAGAAGAATTCCTCTCTTAGCACTGATAAGAGCTGGATTTATTCGATCAGAGGGAGGCTGAAGAGGGGGAGAGCTTTGACCTGTTGGGTCCAATGTCCACTTCCCTCACTTCATGCTCTTCAGTACTGAGACCGTTTAAGCAATGATCATTTTTACCCTGGATGGCATTCAGCAAGATTCAGATTGAAGAAAACCCCCCCGAAAACTATGAATTTCAACTGAACTGGCCGCATCTCATAGGAAGTCAACACAATAAGTCAACCGAGGAAAGTACAAAGTACAGAGAACTTCTTCAGTTCTTGATCCTGTTTGCTACCTTAAGATCCAAACACATTGTCAATTAGTTCTGCATGACGCACAAGCCTGGTGTCCAGCTTTTTTAATATTTAATGTTTTATTTGTATGTTTAATATTTCAAACTCGTATGGAAGTTGAGGACACATTGATGAAGAAATCTGTGCTGAATCTTCCAACAACCATTCATTTTGTATTTCTACACTGTCATGCCTCGCTGGTATAAACGGTGAAGAAAAACATCACATTACAGATCATTGGAAGACATATAATTATTCAATCAGACTCTGCTGAAAACACGGTTAGCTCTACAACATTGAACCTCTCAAAACTGATTTAAAAAGACAAATTATGGTTAAAGGCAGCAATTTGAGCCATATGGTCTTTTTCAAGCTTGTGAAAACCAATAAGAAAACAATGGGTTTTTAAATATAATTGATTATAGATTGATAAGCGAGCCAATTATATGTGTGTTAAAAATGAAATCCAGCATGGCATGAATCCCCATGATGCATACGGTAATCTCTTTTTTTCCTTTCTGTGCTTATTCCTGCACACATAATGATGGCTTTATGAAAAACAAAACAAACAGTTTTAATTAAGGTCTGGGACTCAGAGACTTTTAGGCTCATGTTGTCCTTGCTGTATTTACAGCTGGAAAAATAAAGAATGAAAGGCAGACTTCAGCAAAACATTGGAAGATTTGTAACTTTCACAATGAAATATTAATAGCAAAATAGCAAAATCATTTATTGCCGGCTATGAAAGGAATAGTGCACTTTGCACAAGACATTCCTATGCCCAATAAAACCTATTTCGTCATTATCATTATCTATAACACCAGTCTAGACAAGAATAATAGCATCTATTTTGCCAGAAACTGATACTAAACATGATATCTTCATGGAGATTATTGGAATGAAAAAATAATAACAATGACATTTAGTTTCCAAGGCAAAATTTCTCATTTTATTTAAACTTGATGCAATAAAATAGCTAAAACTAAAATAAAAATTAATGAAAACAACAACAACAACTATGCACTGTCAAAGTATTTTAAACTATACTTAAACTAAGCAAGGTTAACTTTAAGTTTTCAATTCCAATGTTCTATATTTCAATATTTCAATGTTTATATATATATATATATATATATATATATATATATATATATATATATATATATATATATATATTAAACATTGAATGAGTTAGTTATTTTTCCTTTAAAAATCATTTAATAATGAATTTAAATATTGTTCCACTATTTGAACGCTGAATAGATGTTGCTATATAAATGTGCAGTGGTCATGTGTTAATGTACTATGTCTGACAGTCAGTAAATTACACAAGTTTATAATGAACTAGAAAGTTATTACAGTATGTTTTCATAATACATCAAAATCTTATTTCAAAACACCAAGGAATATATGAACCCCTTTAAACTCTCTCTGCTTGCAAATTATATAATGTTCCTCTTTGACCAGCCGTTCTTTTCCTTTTGGCAGGTGCTGAGGAGCCTGTCAGCCCAATAAATCCTTTTAGATGCCATTTAGAGGTCAGAACATTAACCTCACCTCACACATTCATGTCTCTGACCCTCAATGTGACAGACAAAAAACAAATTACTAGGAACGAAATGAGAGTAGACAGCCCAAACGCCACAAACACCAGCAGTGAGTAAAGCCATTACAGATTACAGGGTACTTTAATTACTCTCTGTGACCTGCTTTCCATCGGCTATGGGTCACCTTGACCCCTGCTGGACCTCAGGCCTTGGGGAAAAAAAATACATGTTGACACTACAGAAACTTTTGGAGCAAGTCAACAAGCAATAAGGTCATCCAAGATGTAGAGAAGTTTGTTTCTTCATCTGAACAGATTTGGGGAAATTTTCAATTACATCACTTGTTCAATAATGGATCCTCTGCAGTGAATGGGTGCCGTCAGAATGAGAGTCCAAACAGCTGATAAAAACATCATAATGATCCTTAAGTAATACACACGATACCAATCCATCAATTAAACATCTTGTGAAATGACTGTAAAAAAAATCCATCACTACGACATTTTCATTTGAAACTCACCAAAACATGAGTCCATAATCTGTAATAATGGTTCTTCCATTGAAAAAGTACATCCCTTGTTGCCCTCTCACCCAAGTATTGGTTTAGAACTGTTTTGGACTGTTTTCACTTGTGTTTGATCTGTGCATATTTCTCTCCTGATTCAGATGAGAGAATTTTATACAGGAGAAAGCAATATTATGGACAGAGGGCTTCAGCTTGAAGTTTACAACATCTTGATGCATTTGTTTCTTACAAATGGGTAGCTTTTCACTTCACAAGATGTTAATTGATGGACTGGAGTCATGTTGATTATTGTGATGTTTTTATCAGCTGTTTGGATTCTCATTCTAACGGCACCCATTCATTGCAAAGCATTCATCGGAGATTTCTTGGAACCTGTTCAGATTAAATTAACCTACAATATATATTGGATGTCCTGAGGGTGAATTCTTTTCCAGTAAATTTTCATTCTTTTGTGAACTTTTCCTTTAAGAGTTTATTCCGTGCCTGGTAATGATCTTTGACCTTACATTTGCTGTAAAGTTCAGAAAGATGTTCACTAGCAAAACACTGTATTCAGTGTGCTTTTGTACCTCGAAGTATCCACTTACAGCAGAAAAATAGTAAGTTAACACTGATTTGAACTGTCTTTGGTTCCTTGAGTGCTTAGGAGAAACAGAAATAGCTTATCGTGTACTCTACATTTATAACAGCAGAGAACAGCAATAACTATCCGTAACGAGCTTCTCTATTTTTCAACGTCTAACCAACCACCGAAAAACACACTCAGAAACAAGATCCATCTTATCTTGTTCCTTAATCATCACTGATAAATGTGCGTAAGAGACGCTTATATGTGGGCTTTATCATTTTAATGACGAAACCTGTTATCCTCAGTCCTCCAAGCTCTAGTGGCTCATCACTAATTGGATTAATGATTGTTATCTACACCCAAAGTGGACAACAGCAGTTTAATAAATCATCTGGTAATTGTACTAACGCATTGTATTTTTTTGTTTTGTGGGTGATACTGATAAATACTTTATCTTCATTAGAGGGAATCAGAGATAACTGCAACGTAATGATAAAAACACAATACAAGATAAGCTACATTATATTTGCTGCATTGATAACAACAGTTAATTTCAAATAACGGTCACATATTTGTTCAAAACAATCATTCAATTATTTATCACAGTAGTGACAATAAGTTTTCCAGCAGCTCCTGGAAGTGATATTTTAATTATTTGATCTCTATTTGCGTTTTATTCCTGTGATTGCAAAGCTGATTTTGCAGCATCATTACTCCAGTCTTCAGTGTGCGATTCTTATCATCAATGTAAAAAAACAGTTGTGATGCTTAATATTTTTGTGGAATCAGATTAAAAAATCTCAAATAGAAATAGAAAGTGAAACTGAAATCTTTTATAACATTCTAAATGTAAATTTAATGCATCCTTTCTGAATCAGAGTATTTAAAAATATATATTTTAAATTAAGATGGTATAAATTTTTCTATGGAAAAAATTACAATTACTTTTACTTACAAAACCTAAAGTATGCATTGAAATATTTATAATGCAATTTCCCCCCATCGTTTTAGTTGTATAGATTATCTTTTTCAAATCAAAATTAGAAAAAAAAATATTTTGTGTCCTTTGTAGTCCGTTTAGCTATCTTTTTTTTTTTTTTTACCAATCTTGGCAAAAAAAAATTTTTTTCTCAAACTTGGCAATGGTTTGTTCTTATTAAATTGCTTATGATGTTCCTCTTTTGTCAGTAAAGTTGGTTAAAACCATCTGCTAAATGTAAATATGCTACTTTCTGATCAACATCAGTAGTGTAGAAAATGTAATTTTCTCGGGTGAAGCACACTGTGGATTAATTGGACTAAGTGATTAAAGTTTGTTAATTGAAAATAGTGAGTAGCTAATCAGGAGGCAGATTTATGAACACGACCTTTGGGTTGCCCTATAAATGACTATTAGCCACATATTTCAATAAATCACCATGCAGGGGTTACAGCGCATCAGATGTGCAAAATGCATGTCTTCAATCCACACTCTTTTAGAGAACAGCGAAGGAACAGGTAGAGATGTTTGCCCTTGATTTTTATTTATAATGATTTTGTTTCTAAAAGAGATAATAGATGGATAAAATCCTTATTACAAAGATATGCTTTACTAATTTTATGGATGGGTTAAAAGATGATTAATATTCAGTAATATAACTGATTTAACTGCACTAAAACTTTTAGACCAGAAAAAATTTTGACTGAATTGAGCTGAAATATGACACTACTGCCTTCTGTAGAGTTGATTATAACTGAATTGAAATCATATCATAATTGATGCATTTTACAACATTCAAATTAATTTCCTGTTTTATTAATGTGAAGCTGCTTTAAAATAATCTTGTATAAAGTGGTACATAAACATACTACATATTTTCACCACCAACAACCCAACACTAAATATGACTCTCAATATTTGCCCACCTTTTGATGTACATCTAAGGATAGATAAGTTTTGTACCTGCACATGCACCTCTTGCAAGCAAAAGGATATTTCAAGGTCTCTTTAGAGAAGTCCTTGACTCAATCAAGTTTATGCAGAAGTGTGAGCTATAATTACCATCCACATGCAGAATCCAAATTGAATCATATTTGTTGTCAAGCTCTTCATAAGATCCCAATTAAAAATTCCTCTATTGCATAATCACAGCAGTGGGCTGGTCCCATCAAGTTCAAATTAGGTTATTCCTTTTTAGATGTATTTAATTGTAAGGCTTTCAAGTACAAAAAGATGCACAAACTAGTGAATAGATCAAATGCATATGCACACACACACAGATTTGACCTTCAAGTGTAGCCTTTGCCTGTACACAAAACATATTAAAGGGGGGGGGGGGGGTGAAATGCTCGTTTTCACTCAATATCCTGTTAATCTTGAGTACCTAGAGAGTAGTACTGCATCCTTCATAATTACAAAAAGTCTTTAGTTTTATTATATTCATAAGAGAAAGATAGTCTGTACCGATTTTTCCCGGAAAAACACGACCGGCTGGAGGTGTGACATGTGGGCGGAGCTAAAGAATCACAAGCGCCAGTAAGCTTTTGCGTTGAGAGCGTTTGGAAGTTGTGACATTACCTTGACCTTACCTTGGCTAACAGTCAGATTCAGCGTATATTTATGATCCAGAATCAGATCCCGAGGCTGAAATTTAACAAGAGCAGCATCAGCAAAGGCGTCTCTATGTGGTATGTACTGGAACTGTATATATTTGCTTAGCGGTTTTGGAAAATGACCACAAAGTTCCACTTTATGTCGTCTTTTCTTTTTTTTTTTTTTTTTAGCTGTACATGTGGAAAGTGCAGCTTGATGACAACATCGCATGTTGTTTACTTGATGTGCTTACATTAGATAGCTGAGTTAACAACACAGAGATATTTGAAGCAGTTTTACTCACCGCCTGCGGTTCCAACACACGATCGTGACCCTTTTTCGTTGGGACTGCATTATCCTTAAGAAATAAACTATGTGCAAATCCGGCATAAAACTGGGCCTTGTTTCTAAAACAAGCATCTTCGAAATGCAGGGAACAAACAAAAACACTTGCACAACTCCGTTGATGCTCTGTAAGAATAAACTCCATCCACTGGTCCCTTAATGCTGTTTCTCTTTTGGTAATCTGTGCAGGGTTGTCTTGCCCTGGCAACCAAAAACACACTTCTTTTGTGACATTTCGCGACGCTCTCGCTCTGATCAGTGAAGTCTGTTGTGCTCTCAGTGCTGTGCTATACGGGAGCGCGCGCTAAAGTGCCTTAGGACCCATATAAAAAAAAATTCCGCTCCATCTAACGTCACACAGAGCCATACTCGAAAAAACTTTCTGAAACTTGTGACAAACCGGAAGGAGTATTTTTGGAACAGAAATACTCCTTCAAATGTACAACTTAATTTTTGAAACTTTGTCCATGTTTAGCATGGGAATCCAACTCTAACAGTG
Source organism: Carassius gibelio (assembly GCF_023724105.1). Taxonomy (NCBI): domain Eukaryota; kingdom Metazoa; phylum Chordata; class Actinopteri; order Cypriniformes; family Cyprinidae; genus Carassius; species Carassius gibelio. The sequence goes on from NC_068419.1 coordinate 12,381,409, forward strand.
TAAAAAACTCAGTATGCATGAAATAGCATTTCACCCCCCCCCCCCCCCTTTAAATCACATACTGTATATGCATTAAATGTAGAGTTCATTAAAAAAAAATTAGTTGAAAATGTACTGATACTCAGGACATTTAAGATACAGATGAGTTTGTTTCTTTATCTGAGCAGATTTGGAATAATTTAGCATTATATCACTTGCTCACCAATGGATGAATGCATCTACAGTGAATGGGTGCCATCAGAATTAACTGTCACTTCTGGCCAAAATAGTCCGTAACCCAAAATAACTCTATCCCATGTTTCCTCTCACATCACAATCAATAGACTTATCTGTTTGGAATTGTTTTTGCTTTTAAAACTGTGCATATTTCTCGCCTTATTTAGATGAGATGAGATGAGATTAAGCATTAATTTTTTTTTTGATGTTTGAAGTCTAATTCTGACAGCAACAATTCATCCATTATTGGAATATACTTTCAGCAAATATTCTTTTTTGGGTTAACTATTCCTTTAACAAAGAAACACATCTAGCACAGCGTTAGTTCTGGAAGGTCACGTTAGTCAATCTGCTCGCATCAGCTGACCCCTCAGTATTATCAACAGTTTTCACATTGCTTAATAGCTAATTACCCTCCTCCATCCCAAGCTCCTCTTCTGTCAGTCAGGATTCAGCCTTCGGATTCTCCTTTTAAATCAGAATAATTCTAAAATTTGTACATAAAATTACTGAACTTTAACAATATCTGCGATACATTTATGTTGGTTCTGCCCAGGACAGAACCATACCGCCAATCCAAACTGTATGCGATTAGTCAATCAGTTTGACAATAGTGGTGCTGACAGAAATATGTACTCAAGTTCTAAATTATTTTATGTCCTTTTGTATCTTATGACATTCCACTTTCAGTATTATATCATCACTATTATTCCACAAAGTGCAATTTTGCCATATTGACATAATGAGAACACTTCAAGGTGAAGCTTTGATTGATTTGACTATAAATGAACGAAAACCCAGTCTCTATGAAGTCACTGATTCCATTTTTAGAAGAGCTGATGGAATCACGCATCTGATGTTCCCTGACTTGAGCTTTATGGATGGACCATTTCGATCAGGGCTGTTAATCACAGCAGGTCAAATTATGATGCATAAAATTAAGATTTTATCGCCACTAAGGGACAAAGAGAGTAAATTACAATTTAAACCTGGTTAAGTGCGTAGAATAACTCTCTGGCGACTGGGTGGTGATCATGTATTCCACAATGACAAAGGCATTTATGGCTGTAATAAATACTGTAATCAAAATTCAAGTAAATATTCCTTCTCATGTCTTTCAGAAGGATAGTCCAAGAGCTACCAACACAGATAGTTAGATAACAAGGATTCTTAATAAAAATTGGAAGTCCATTTTTCTGTGACTCTCAATATTTTAAATCTGGTTTTAGTGTCTAGTTTTGGAGTTCACAGCACTGAACGCAAAGAACTTTACATCATTAGGTTAAAAAACATCAGTGCACTCAACAGCTCTGACATTTTAATTTGCAATCCATATGAGATTAATTCAAAAGAGGCAAAAAACACAGGAACTAGAAAGCGGCAAGTTATTATAATTCAGAGAATAAAAAATAAAAAAAGGTAGAGGCTGCTCCTTTGAAATGTACATATTCATTTTTGGAGAAATGGAACAGCATAACTTTATTCAAAACCACCAATTAGAAGAATACATCTTTAAGCAAGAAATGCAGGAAATCTAATCAGACAGTTTCTCATCCACAAAACTGTCTGTGTGTGCAATATAGCTGAGACTGCAAAACTCACAAAAATGTGAAATTAACTGAAATGAACACCAACAATTTTTCACTGAAATTATGATATGCAGCCTATTTTTTAGAGAATCTTTGAAGTCAAAATGACAATGTACATTATTTTGCAATGAAACAGCAAGATTCCCGGGCACTAAAAATGCTAAAATAAACAAAGAATTCTAGTTATGCTGTGCAGTCAAACTAATTTTATATACTGGATGAGTATAGTTCCCTGTTGACCAATATACGGTTTCATTCGGGTTCAGGGAGTTTTACGATGGTTAATGCTGTATTTGTGTAGGGTTAGACTGATAGCAGAAGGTCTGGGAATCATGGCCGCTTTGAAAGGCCAAGGCCCGCCCAAGAGGCCAAAGCAACCAATCACATTTCGTTTTGTGCTGCGCCATGTTAAGAGTCCATGAATATTGTCTATGCCACAAACTTTAAGCGTTTAGTTGATCCAGATAAGTATTTAGTTTTTAAACACGACAGATTTAATCTTCCATGAGAGGTTTTGTTGACACGGCAATTTCAGTTCTCGCAATCCAACTAATTCTATCCAGGTTTAATGAGTCAAGATAATTTGATGTGCTCACTTATTTTTAAGCAGCCTATAGCGTCGATCATGGAACAATCAATCCACCATGGCAAACAATGAATATATTTGTGTTGTTTAATGCATTTGAGACATTATGTTTTCCATTATTGTATTTTCTGTATACTTTTATTTTTGTAAAGATAATAAACTAAATTAATTGTATGTGAGAGAGTCAGCGTAATGTCATTGTGTTTCTATTGGTCAGTGTTAAACAGTGGTGTCAAAAGTATTGGCATTCATTACTCAAGTAGAAGTATAGATACTAGGGTTTAAAAAGACTTTTGTAGAAGTTGAAGTATCAACTCAAGCTTTTTACTCAAGTAAAAGTGTAAAAGTACTGGTTTAAAAAACTACTTAAAGTATAAAAGTAAAAGTAATGTAAGAAAAAATGCCATTAAGAACAAAAGCTTGGGCCGTGCCAGAGGGGCCTATTGTGCACTACCCCACCTCTCAAAAAAAAAAAAAATTTTTCTAAAGGCCATAATGACTATAATGTTATATTAAAATGTTCATGTTGAAAAATTTGTGATGCACTAGGGCTAGGCTACCTTTTTTCAGCCGCATATATGCCCACTGAAAATGAACGCATTTTAGTACAATGCAAATACATTAAAGAGCTAGAGATATGATGACTAGTTGCCAATAACTATTGTTATGGTGCAAAAAGTCAAACTTCAGAGTTATGTCATCAATAAGCTTTAATGGAATGTAAATGTACATCCAAGCTTAGCTGCAGGAATCTGCGAGGGCAATGGACAAGAACATTGGTGCAGGCTTAGTAACAATTACCCTTGTATGGTTGTCTATATACAATAAATATTATAGTGCTGTCAAAATTAATGATTAATCCACATTGTTAATCAAAAACTAAAAATAACTCATAATCCTGATACCTTCTTAATCGATAGCTTCCTGTATTCGGTACATATGTCTGCTATGTCCAGTGTTCGGGGTTACAAAGTTGGTAAAGCCTAGTTATCACAAAATTGTCAATCACGTCGTCATTCGCAAACGATAATTTATTAAAATGTCTCGCTACCGAACTAGCTACAGCTTAATTTGTGGAGGATGAAGAGAAAGCCCCCATTTGGTAAATGAGCCAGTGAGAAATAATAACTTTTAAGAAGGGTCCAGTGCCTTTTTTGATACTTTTAAAACGGTACCGGCTCCTAAACGGTGCCTTAAACGATACTTTAAAAAAATAACCTAAAAAAACTATGGATAACATTAGAGAATATTATAAATATTTAAAATAAATCCATAGCTTTCACCTTGGATGCTCTCATTTCCCAAGTTGTGCTTCCCTTAATAAGGCTAATGAATGTATTTCACAATCTGGGTCATTATTTAATACAAAAGCACACATAATGTTTCTACTGTATCTCTGTCACTCACTCTGATATTTAGTTAAGATGAGTGCTGTCTGTCACTGTCTTTAATCAGTTCTATGAATTACTGTATGGTCATTCTTTATTAAGTAGCAACAATGTCGTTTTTAAAATACAGTACCTACTGTGCAAAAGTTTTATGGAAAAGAAAATATAGTATTTTCACCCCAAAAAGAGTGTTTTAAGTCAGTTATTTATATATTTTGCTGTAGTGTGTCCTTAGGAAAAATCAGTTTGCCATTAATTTTAATAATAATCTAGTGCGATTTTGAATGCACAAGCAGTTTGACGACGGCAAAATGAATGTTTGGAAATATAAACTGATATTTTATACTGACACACCATCATGACGAACACCATTCTTTTAAGTGAAAATACTAACGTGCCTAAGACTTTTGCACAGTAGTGTATTAAGTATATTTAAATAAGAGTAATTAAAGTATGCGTTCGTTCATATGTGTTAAGGGCTAGATTTTCGCCGGAGGAAACGGCTGTGATGAGCGCGCGGTGACAAGCGAAAACTTTATACTAGATGAGAAACCGACTGCTCCCTCGTGACCTTTTGTAAACTGTATTTATGACAAAGAACTGCACGGATACAGATATTCTAACAATCTATCGAGAAACACACACCTTGTGTCCTCTGTCTCTGTTTGAGCTCGCATTGAATCACTGTTTCACGGCTGATCACTGAGCTCGGATTGCAGAGCGCGCTGAAAGACAGAGAGGAGACCGCGGTCTGACGCCGGTTTCATATGAAATTTAAGGGGACTGACTCTGAGGCGATCGGAAGCCAGTTCCACCCTACTTTTAAGAAATATAATTTTTGATAAACGAACCCAAAACCGGCTATGTCCTTGCTGGAGTGTGATGTGATTTGTGTCATGTGCAGGTGCGATGGATGGATCGCCTACAGACCAATAGGGTGGTTGTCGGAATGGTATATGTTTATACTTCTCATCCAACCACAATCAAATTCACTCCATCCGGATGGCGCGATTTATCTGGATATTTTTTTTTCTCAATTATGACAAGCCAGAATGAAAACAAGCCGAAATAAAATAGCAGTAACGAAGCTATTTTTAAAATGTAAGGAGTAGAAAGTACAGATACTTGCGTGAAAATGTAAGGAGTAGAAGTAAAAAGTCGGCTGAAAAATAATTACTCAAGTAAAGTATAGATACCCCAAATTTCTACTTAAGTACAGTAACGAAGTATTTGTACTTCGTTACTTGACACCTCTGGTGTTAAAGGAGCTCAGCTTAGCCTAACAGTTAGCCTGTCCTGAATCAGGTTAGTTTTTCAGCATAAGATGCCACAGTGACTGAGCTTGAGCTATGGTACATTTTTTTATGAAACCAAATCAAGTCTTTATCAAAGTTAAGACTCTGCCACGCTCCCCTAAAACGGCTCTTTCAAACACGCCCCCACATGTCTACGTCACGATGTGGAAATATTTGTGTAATGCCGTCCAAATGTTCACGCAAAGAAAGAGAGCGTGGTTTCAGTAGCCACAGTTAGTGTTGAAACAGCCATTTCAGGGAGATGTGTGTATATAGGCAAAGGCAAAAGCACTTTATTTGGCCTTCTGAAAGTAGATGAATTTTAGGAATCGTTAAGATTACTTACAACAGAACAGCAATGCATTTTATGGATGATCGTTTCGTGAACCTAGGAAAGGTGGTAATTCTGACTTTGCTATGACAATTTGGTGCTTCTGAATCAGCTACTGCAAGTACGATTTTTTATTGGTTAAAGTATTTCCTATTGACTGTTCAAATGTGGAGTTTTGCGCGCGCGCGTGTGTGTGTGTGTGTGAGAGAGAGAGAGAAGCCACTTACACACTGCGATTCCGGAAGATACACAGATAATGTGACCTGGCAATTTTTCCAGGGACTAGATTTTGTTCCTTCCACACTGCCAGTGATTTCCTGCAATATGTGCATGCCCCGTTTTGACCAGTGACATCAGGATGTGACGTGTAATGTATGAGTCAAAAATGCTAGGCATGTTAACTGTGGATAGTGAGGAGCTAACTGATCTCTGCTTCATTACAGTTTGAATATTTTTTTGTCATGAACGTTGATCTACATTCAAAACACCCAGTAAAAGAGTCGCACGACAACGTGCGTCATCACTACGACACACCCTTTACGGCATTTGTTCTGGCCAGGGCCGGCCCTGACCAATTTGCTGCCCTAGGCAAGATTTGACCTGGCGCCCCATGCATCACAGCCCATTTCACCCTGTCATTGTGTTCATGATTTAGCATATATATATATACACACACACACACACACACACACACATTACAGCAGAACTGTTTCCAACACTCATAATAAATCATCATATTAGAATGATTTCTAAAGGATCATGTGATAGACTGGATGTCACATGTGACACTGAAGAATGGAGTAATGATGCTGAAAATTCAGCTTTGCATCACAGAAATAAATGATAATTTAAAGTATAATAAATTGAAAACAAATTATTTTAAATTGTAATAATATATCACAATATTACATTTTTTTCTGTATTTTTGATCAAATAAATGCAGGCTTGATGAGCAGAAGAAACTTCTTTCAAAAACATTAAAAATAGTAATGTTTCCAAACTTTTGGCCTGTACTGTATCCCCCCAAAACTGCACAACTGTAGAGTAAAACATTAATAAAAAAGTGATAAGAAAAAAATGCGTCTTAAAACTGACATGATTGTACAAAATCACAGTCTGGGGACTCAGAACTCAGAACAACTGCTAACATTAAGTTTAAGGTAAAAATAACTGCCATGAAATTATAGTATCTTACTCCTATGCAATAAATTGTTCTTTCACTACATCTCTTTACCTCTGTCTTTATCCTCTTCTCTTCTTTTTGGCACTGTATCTATCGCAGACTATGCTCATTAATAATGTGTCATGTAAATTCGGCCTTCCGTCACAATCAGGAAACTTTCACCGTGTCTAGAACTGGCGCGAGCTGCCAGGCCCGTTTCTACGAGCTGTATGTTAACAAAAGCAGTGCTGTCTACATTGGATGCGGCGTCGGGCACGCTACACAACAAATTACCAACAACTGATCGTGCGCGCGCTCTGTTTCTGACGCACTTCAAGCACTTGATGGGCGGGGGAAGATTGAAGAGCCGGAATTTTTTTGTTTGCTTTATTTGGTAGTATTTCGAATTAATGGTTTTTAAATAGTAGCCTATTATTAAAAAAAAATATGTAAAAAAAAGAAATTCACTCATTCTGGCGCCCCTATAGATGAGTGGCGCCCTTAGCATTTGCCTATACCGCCTATGCCGCGGGCTGGCCCTGGTTCTGGCTTTTGTTCACATAGAGCTTATTCCGGGATTGAACCCAGAAATTTTACTAGGTCCCTAACCAGGGATTGATCCCTGAAACAATACTGGGATGTGTTTGCGTTCACCCAGAAGGTGACCTGGCACTTTCCCGGGACTAATGTGCAGTATGAAAGGTGTTAGAGAGAGACACTCACACAGTGATGAGTCAACTGTCTTAACCGTCCTTAGCTTGTGTACTGCAAACACATATGAGCTTCATCACTGTGTGTGTCACACGACTCTGTTCCCCTTTCGGCTTGAACTGATGATCAAACTAAGGAAGGATATTATTAAAGCTGCAGTAGGTAACTTTTGACGCTCTAGCGGTTGATAAACAGAACTGCTTGCATCTTGCGGAAGAACATCATAGCCAGAACTACTTCTCTCTGTTTATGTCTACATGTATGAAGAATCACAAAGGTACTGGGTTACTCCGCCGCGGTACCCCCGGAGCAATCGAAAATAGTCAGAATATAAACAGTTATTATAGGTGCACCCTAGTGATTCATGACAGGCTAAAAACACGGTTTGGAAAATGGATTCATGGTGTACTCGCTTATTATATACATTTGCCCACATTTTGAACACAAACAAAGTTACGGGCCGCAGCTCTGATTGGTTGTTTCTTACCAGGAGCGGATGAATTTCTGCAAATGGCAATAGGACCACTGGGAGGAGCCAGAGGAGCTTGATTTTTTCACAGATTATCTGTCTCATATTCTACTGTCAGGACATAATGAAAGGTTTTACAAATATGTAAAAAGTATATTTTTACAAAAGCTACCTACTGAAGCTTTAACTGTCTTTACATTTATTTTGAAAGATGAAGCTAGTCATTATAGAAATTGGCATTACATTTCTAACGAGTGCTTTCGGTGTTTGGCCAATCAAAATGCACTGGGTCAGTTAGCCAATCAGAGCAGACTGCGCTTGTCGGAAGGAGGGACTTTGTAGAAGATGACGTGTTTGAGAGGAGCTATAGGACCTACAATAAGTACAGTATTTGAAAAAGAATGTGTTTTTTGAGCAATAAAGCATGCTCAAAAAACATTTTAACATTTTAACCTACATATTGGTACAGCAGTCCACCAGTGCCAAAAAAACAACAAAAACACATTTGCACCAAACCTTCCTATTCATGGCATCATTTCTTCTAACACTCATTACAACACAAAATTTCAGTAAAACTGGCTGATGTTGAGGCTGTGCTCAAAAGCATGCATTTGCTGCATGCTCCACTTACGCAGTGAGGCTATTCGGCACTGAAAATGAATAGTCTCATCCGTCTTCTGCGCTCAGCAAGCCAACCCAGTAATGGAGGCCCAAGGTGCTGCATGGTTGGCCTCACAATCTGTTTTCATTTGGATGGCATTTTATTATATACGAGATGTATCTCCACCTGACTTAAAGTAGAAGACCCAGACACCTTCAGTGCTGTCAAAACTTCAAATGACAGGATGAGGAAAATGAGGACGAATCGATATAAACAAACACAGGAGCTAAAAATAATCAAACATCCACCTGAACAAGCACACACACAGAGAAGCTTGAAATCGAGCCCATGCAGAAATAAAGACGATGCTCTTTAAAACAAATTATCTGAACGTAGCACTCCTGGCCTAAAGCCAACTGAATTTGCTGTGTTTCAGAAAGAATTCAATCATTCTACACATTATTTTCCAGTGCGGTCAATGAAACTCAACTCCTTAGTCTATTACCATCCTGGCCGCTAGCCAGAATAAATGCACACAAAGGGAGGAAAGGAGTTTTTCAGATGAAGGAAAGACTGAGCATTACCTGACTGAGAAGGCAAACAAATCACATCTCAGTCCAATTCTTCTCCAGACACTTCTTTGCCTCTTCACTGCCACATGACCAAAACAAAGTACGTCAATCTAATGAAGGATGACTGAGGAGAATTGGTCTTGGTGGTATGTGACGTGAGGTTTTGGGTGGGCTTTCATCATGCTGTCCACTCATCAGGGAAAACGTCAATGGGATTCAGCTTTCTACCACCTGCTCTCTCTACTTTCTGAATGAACTGAATGAACTGACCTGTGGTCAGCAGACGCCTGTGAGCACATTCCTCTTAACTGCATATGTTTATAGAAAATCCATTATTAAGCTTCCCATGGAATAATAGTTGAGTCAGCTACATGCACTTCCTCAGAGGAGAGAAGCCTACTGCTGAGAATGCATCTCAATTTTCTCTGAAAGGTGTCGAATATACTCCAGATCCAGCGAACAGGAGTTTTTTTATTTGGTGAGGAAAGAGTTGAAAGGCGTGAGAATGAAAAAGAGAAGTGTGTGACTGTGAAAAAGCAAGGTGGTATTGTTGGGCTGGATTTTAAAGTGATAGTTGACTTAAAAATAAAAACTCACCCTCACTTTTCATTCCAAACCTGCATGACTGATTTTCTTCTGTGGAAAAAAAGAAAACCCAAAATAAAAAAACAAACAAACACACAAAAAAGATACTTACAAATGTTTATTTTTTAATTATTATTAACAAATACAAGTTTTTAATGACAAAAACTAGAATAGATAAATATAAAGATAGACAGATTAATAGACAGATTAATAGACAGATAGATAGATCATTTGCATGAGCTGGGTAGCTCTTAAAGTGACAGCAGTCTAATATTCCTATCAGTACATGTTAATCAATCAACAAAATATCTCATTGCTCCTTCTCTTGACTAAATCACTTTTGTAATTAGAATAAATATATATTTAATTTACACAGTGAAGAATATGTAATGTTTTTATACATTTAATTTGTAGAATTTCTTATTTATTTGTTCTAGTGTAGTTTTTTTGTCCTGTTGCTTCTAATCAGTTTCTTATTATTATATCGCTGACTGTTTACTTGTTTTCGGTGAGATTTTTTTCAAAATTTAGGCTATTATTAGTTTTTTGTGAGATTGACATTGGTGACAAGAATTATGAAATTTCTATGGTATCAAAAATGCCAGCCTGATCTCACAGTCAAAACGTACATATTTAGACGTAAATTAAAACTGTCCAATACGTATGTGCCTTTACGTATTTACAGTGTCATTTACGTATTATCTGGACGTAATTACAGGTTCGATACGTATCGAAATTTACGTAAAAACAACCTCAAATACGTACAGATAGAACGTGTTCTCTGACCAGTCTGTTCTCCATAGAAATTTGCTCATGAAGCTGCTTTTTGAATCTGATTTTTTTTTTTATATTTATGTATATTTTCCCTTTTTATGATTTTTTTTGATAAATGTAAGATCCCTATACCTCACCCGAACCTAAACCTACCCATTTTATACAGAATGTTAAAAGAATAAAACATAAAACACAATTTTAGTAAAAATATAACATTAAAACGTTTTTTTTTTGAGCCACTAACGTTAATCTTACACCTAACGTTACCCCTAAACCTACCCATAACCATTTCTTAAAACTACATAACGTTACTGTTATAAATAAACAAATAACAGACAAACAAACATAACGTTAATCATTTATTTTTTGCGAAAAAATATCAAAAGTGGTACCAAAAGTAGTTCAAATGATAATGAGTTCCAGTCGCAGTCCTCTCTGGAGGTAATAGTTTTTATAGGGTACAGAGCAGAATTTAATTTATTAATCCGTGAAATTATGAAGGCGCACTGGCGCAGTACTGATTTCAAATGTCTATCAACTGAAACACGACATGTCACAATCTGTGACGAATTACGTGAGAACCAATGAGAGTTCGATATCAGTGCCGTAAACCATGTCGTAACATTCCTGTGGCGCACTGCCGCTATTTTCAAATTCGAAATCATAACGAGCGCGGGCTTTGACTGTGACGGACGCTGTTGCTGAGAATGAAGATGAAGATCAATTGATATGGATATGTTCCTTGCAAACATCTGGATTCTAAAGATATGGAGTACAGCAAACAAATAAAATGGATGTGATGTGTAATTTTATGCTGTGCTTTTGTGTATCTATGGTTTGCAGCATGCACAGAAATTTTATTTCCTAATAAGTAGATGAGTAAACTGCTTTCAATAAATTCAATAAAAACATTTATTGATATGACAATTAAATACAACAGATTTAAATAATTAAAGCCACGATTTTAATATTAATACATAGGAATTCATATAAATTCACACTTTACGTTAGATTATTTACGTTTTTTTAGCTGCTAACACGTAAGTATTTGTACGTTTTACTGCTATAAATACGTCTAAATTGTACGTTTTTATGTGCATGAAAACGTAAGTAAATGTACATGTGGTAAAACAATATTTAACGTAAAAATGCACACGTATACTCATGAGATCACGTTGAAAATGCTGATATCATAAAGACTTTATTTAAAGCAAAAATAATATCATGATATAAAATGTTGGTCCTATTGCCCATCCATAGTAGAAAATATGGAAAAGTTATGCATTAGACTCTTTAAATGTGACTTTTGTTTTACCTTTGACGTACAGTTTTAAGAACTGCATTTTAATTACAGTATTAAAAAAACAAGGTATCTTTTATTCAGTTTCTCTATAATTAGTGTGATATCAGTTTGTTTGAATAGTTTGGAAGGCTATTAAATCCTTTAACTAAACATGAAACAATGCTCTCATGGAACTGTCCTTCAGAAAAATTTAAAGCACAGAGATAGAAACCTTTAACCAGCAATTACATAATTTCTGCAATATTTAATAAGGGTGCTCCGATCACGATCGGCCGATCATTAATGCGCATCTCGTCAGTAAAGCCGGTTTTCTAATCAGCGGTTAATTCCATCAGGTGCGTGATTTCACATAGAGCAGCTGTTACTACACAGAGCCGTTGTTAACTGAGAAAATGCGCCAAAAAACGCTGAAAATGAAGTGGATTTGCGCATCTTCTCTATTAACAATGGCTCTGTGTAGTAACAGCTGCTCTATGTGAAATCAAGCACCTGATGGAATTAACCGCTGATTAGAAAACCGGCTTTACTGACGAGATGCGCATAACGATCGGCCGATCGTGATCGGAGCACCCCTAATATTTAACAAAGAAAGTCAAAAGACTGTAAAAAAGGGAGTTTACACTGAAATGAAGGGGCATTTTCTTTCATTATTAACATACATAAACTATAGATTTCCCAGACGGAGGGCACCAGAACTTCATATTTCAAACCATTTGTTTTGTTATTTTCCCCAAGACTCATTCTGACAAAAGTATTTGTGTACTTAAAACAATATTTGATCTTCTATAATCCTGTAAAGTTCTTAAGGTTAAACGCTGTGTTTACTAGCATCGGGATCATGTTGACAAATTATAATTTGCTTGATGATAATAAAGATAAATACCTGCAGAGGAGGTTAATGGGGCTCAGTGTGTCCTGAACAATATTGCAGGTTTTTTTGTTTCCTGCGGTTTTGCATCTTATGATCTCCATCGCCTCTAATGAATGCAGAGCGAAGTCATTCGTCAAAGTGGATGTCTGATGGATCATCCGGGGGTTTATCTATGTGCTAGCTGCCATAGCGGAGAATATTAACAACCACGCTTGCCTGGCAACACTTCACAGCGACCTTCATTTGCATGTTCCTTGAGGGGCATTCTAGGGATCACTCAGCCAATTCCATGTCTTTGTTTTCTTTTCTGAACTCTTAAATAATGATTGCTGAAGAGGGTGAGCAATCAATAACGCACCCTAAAGCTCATTTAATACACTCATGGATTTAATTGGAAGGTTAAAGAGAAAACATTTATCTAGGGAAATGATATCAGTTTCTGTATCACACTCGGGTTTAGATTAATTTTATTATTGGTCTGGAGACAAAGTGAAAAATGAAAATTGATTTTGAGAGATAGAACTTTTCAGAGAACGCTTAGTATTACAGTAGTATCAAAGTCATTCCCACACATGATCAATACATCCTTCTTCAGGTCTTTCAAATGTGGCATTTCACCAGTAGATTATGCTTTTTTACGAATGATACAAGCTATGATTTTGTTTGCATTGTGTGGGATTCAAAACTAAACTAACTCAGTCTGAAAATGAACATTCATATTGAATTGTACGTATTACAGCTTATTATTAATCTATTATTCATTAATCTAATGTATGAAAGGAATAATAGAATGTAATTAAAATATTTTTTGTGATTAAGCTATCTGTTTGTGCGTTTATACTAAATGTATTTAGGCCCTGTTTAAACTAGTGTGTTATTGTTTTAAAACAGCGTTTATAATAATGTATAATAACGATCCTCGTCTACACGTGTGTTATCACTGCATTTCAACAATCTCTGTCTATACTACACAACTGAAAACAGATGTCACATGACCATTTACCAGGTACAATCATAGATGTATATAGGCAGATTCCCTATGTTTTAGATGACACGCTCATCAAGGATACGCAGAGACCATCGTTTTTAAAAGTCTCTGTTTTACACCGTTTACACTGAAATGCAACCCCAGAGTTTTCAAACTAAAAGGGGGTGTGCAGCATTTTCAAAAGTCTCTATTTTTGAGGGTCAAAAACGCTGAAGTAGTATAAATGACGGGGGTAACCATAGCATAAGTTCTATGTTTTAAAATGAAAACGCACTAGTGTAAACAGGACCTCAGTTCATGCTACCATGGAAGACCAATGGTTAATGTAAATGTTACTGTTTTTGATAATGAACATTAATTTACATCTTTATGCTAACTCAAGTTACCACTACTTTCAAATTTGCATAAGCGAAATGTGCATAAAAATGTTATATTATTAATTTTGCAGCCTGCACTGAATGCAAACGATATGCATCATCAAAGTCAGACAACACAAATCTTTAAACAATATCAATCATTAGAACACGCAGAAACAAAGAAATACTTTTTTTCGTCAAGTTATTTATTCTGTCAAGGAAAAATGACTGAAAAAGTGTAAAGAATTCAAAAACATTAAGCGTTTGTCATGTTCTGAACATAAAGACTTGCAGAAACAAAACAAAACAAAATGTTGTTCATTGGAGAGATTATACAGAAGAACCATTTTAGGTTCTTCAACTTCAACTCTTTGCTTATTTTAATAATCATTTTAACATTTTAATGATCTAAATAACCTTTGATCCATTGACGTTAAAGGTTCTTCATGGAACCATAGAAGCCAGTAAATGAACTATTTTTTTGAGGTACTGTATATACATTATTTTACTGTATTAAAACATGTAAATACCATTACATCTGCAGTTATTTACGAAACATAAGTTCACATAATGGTTTTCTCTGAAAAAACAATGCTAAAGCCAGTTATTTTACTCTGAAATGCACTTTTTGTGTCAGAGTGTGTGTTTTTGTTTTGGTATGAGTGATTCCACCCACTGCCAATTTACTCAACAGTATTTCGAGACCCCGGGTTGCCAGTTGGTGGAAAACACAAGATATTGCAGCCATTAAACTGCATCAGAGATCGCAGGTTCTATCTGACCTAAAAAGCCTTGGCATCCATCTAAAAATCTCTGTGACCAGAAGCATTTAAATGCACATTAACAAACAATGTTAGGCTCATCACCTTCCATTGTCACTTGAACTCGTTCCTGTTGCCTGTCCCTAATCTGGCAACATGCATGCAAATTGAGTCTAAGAAGGACAGAGCGTAAGTAACAATATTTTTTATTTAGACTGCAAGTACCCATTTCAACCGCGAGCTGTCAATATTACATACCACTGCAATACAATTTCACTCCCAACTTGTCACATATTTATGCTTGGCCAGGACCCTTTGGGGTCACTTTTTGATGCACAGGGTATCTCTTTACCACCATTTTTCGATGTTCGAAGTTGCCTTTTTTAAATAAGATAGGCAACTGAGTTTTTTATCGTCATGATTAAATTATATATTGGGTAATAATATTGTCATTATTGCATATATGTTGGGGTGTGATTTTTCAATGTTAAAGGGATAGTTCACCCAAAAATTTAAATTTGATGTTTATCTGCTTACCCCCAGTACATCCAAGATGTAGGTAACTTTGTTTCTTCAGCAGAACACAAACCAAGATTTTTAAATCAAACCGTTGCAGTCTGTCAGTCTTATAATGTAAGTGGATAGGATTCATGGCTAAAACATAAAAAAAAAATAAAAAAAATAAACACACAAACAAAACCATATTAAACCCTGTGCCTCGTTACGACACACTGATGTGTAAAGACACAAAACAATCAGTATTTATATAATTTTTTACCTCTGTTTCACGCAATGTCCGAACTGTTAGAACTCTCCTGAGCAAGTTCTTTTGTGCGCGTTCTCAGCAGCAGGCACGTGAAGTGTTTTCTTCTTCTTCTTCTTCTTGCCTTAATGCGGATTACAGACTTATAAGTACATATAAAACAATATAAAACACCTGTTCCTGTAGCTCAACTGGTAGAGCATTGCGATGAGAAAGCGTAAGGTTGGGGGTTCGATTCCCCAGGAACACATGATAGGTAAAAATTTATAGTCTGAATGCACTGTAAGCCGCTTTGGATAAAAGCGTCTGCTAAGTGCATTTCTGCCACCTTTCTCTCAAGTGGACCACTGACACTCCTAATTGAGATTGTATATAGAGGGTCAACGTTCCATTAAGGGTTTAATTTGGTTTTGTTCGTGTTTGTCTTTTGTTTTGTTTTATTGTATGTTTTAGCCATGATTCCCATCCACTTACATTATACGACTGACAGACTGCAACGGTTTATGTTAAAAATCTAGGTTTGTGTTCTACTGAAGAAACAGTCACCTTTATCTTGGTTTCCCTGCGGGTAAGCAGATAAACATAACATTTTCATTTTGGGGTAAACTGTCCCTTTAACAGTCACAACGGTTTTATTTATATTATACTATTTACAACATAAGCACATCATTTGTCAATAAAACACAAGATATAGTCAGGTACAACTACAGTCATAATTAATCAAAAAGTATTAATATTCCAAGTCTTCTGAGGCAAAACAACTGAATTTTTGAGAGGTATAGACGCGATCTCCTCTGTTCGCCATAAAACTCATACTGTGTGCTGCTGTCTGTGCAGAAGAAGACTTATGTCAGCCTTGGTTGCAAAATGCTCTTGTGTGTCTCTTGACCGATTGTGTCATGTTACGGGAGTATTTTTTTAAATTAGATGTGATGGCGTTAACAGAGCGGGAAAATATTCAGTGATTAAAACCTTATGTTTATAAGACTTGTTTGTAATATTTTACATGTATCTTTTATGGTAAATTCTTGCAAGAAATACCTGTGACTGCACTTATATTTGCCTGTTATGTGTTTTATATTGTTCAGAAGTGGGTAGGTTTAGTGTAAGGGTGGGGTTAGGTGCTCCAATCAAAGGATACATTTAGACAAAATTACAAATGCATGCAAAGCATTAAATTAAGACAAACTGAAAACAGCAGAAGACCCTGCACGTACCACACAACCATTCCGCATCTTTGCTATTACAATAACTTCTCATAAATGGTCCAAAACCTTCACTGCTAATGAATAATGTTAATAGGTAATTTGTTAATAGTTCTTTTATGCACTAAACCAGACTGCATATGGTACAAAAATGATATGTAGATGGGTTTGCTGTTTGGCAGACAGAGAAAAATAGACGATGTCTTGCGGCATGTCAGGGATAATTAAAGTGTGCATTAATTTAACAGCATTTAGTCAAACCATATGCAACAATGGTTTTCCATAGACGTTATTCTTGAGGGACAAGCCAGATGCTGGATTCATTTCAGTTCTTTCATTCTTCATCTCTTTCATGTGTAGGTTCTCAATTTGCTTTTTGAGCATCAATCCCTGAAATGCCATAGTGCAGACTATTAGTACAGTCACTGATTAAACTGCATTATTATGTCTTTAAGAGACGGCACAGGGCTCTTTTGAAACATCATAAATGAATATCTAATACCCTTCTTAAATTGTCAGGAACTGTCAATGCATGCTTTTCAGAATTCGACAACGTAAAGCCAAAAATGTCATAGCCATCAATAAAATATAAACACATTTTGTGCTGACAAAAACACTTGTATAAGTCGGTATTAACAGCAGAAATTCACCGAGCTTAATGGAGCCCAATACACCCTGAATGAATCCGTAAAGGTGTTTAAAGCACTGAGAGGTGTATAGATGTTAAAAGCAGTGGATATGAGCTTCGCCCATGACAAGATCCATTTCTCACATGGGGGATGATATGAGTGATGCACTCCAAAAACAGCAGCTTGTCAGCAAAGACAGATTCCACCTGCCTCCATTTTCCATTTTATTTATGGCTAGATTCCTACTTTTCACGATTTAGACGTGAGTCAATGCAACCACTTATTATATTGTGTTCACTGAGGTACAATTCAAAGCATGTCTGATTTCAACAAATACAAGGAAACTAATCGCACATTCTGTCAAGAAATATCAGCATGATATTACATCAGATGAAATTCAGTCTTTTTAAATGTTATAAAGTAAATGAATTAAAAAAAGTATGTATATATACATCAGAGACCCCTTATTAATACGTAAATGAGTATAATATAGAAATATTTTAAAAAGCATAGCTAAATTGAACGACGAGAATTCAAAAACTTACCTATATCTTTGAATTATCTTAATCTGGCTTCACATGACTTTTTCTCAGCAAAAAATATTCTAGATATACAGTATGTGATTAACTGATTGCCACATCATCTTATTGTTATGAAATTAGTTTCATACCAATAATACTGCTAAATGTAGATCCCTTTATTAAATTAGCATACGTATATATTTTTAGCTACTTTCTTGAAAATCTGTATTTTAAGGATGACAAACTATCGCATCCAGGTTATCATTTCAACTCTAACAAATCCAGTTTCGTCTGTGAGGCAATCGATGTAACAAGCACAGAGTTTACACTCTTCACTGACAAAATTCAATACTGAGCCTTGTTTTTTTTCTTCTGTAGATTGGATCCTACATGATTAATATGGGGATTTTAAATTAGGTCACATCTGGAACAGACAATAGAGCCCCACAGCCTGACCCACCTCCGGTTTTGTTGAACAACAGCTTGTTTCGCACAGCATGCCTGAACAATGCAATATTTATACCTGACTTGACAGGTGACTTGAGCACAGAGGCAATCATCTCCATGAATTAAGCTGAAAATCAAATGGCATCACCAGACATAGAAAACAGCCTTTCAGTGGGATTTAAGACGTGACCGATTTTTCCCTGACTGCCACAATAAGAAAGGGGAGGGTTACAGTATTTCCTATGGCACAGAAATGTCCATTCTCTCTGGAGATGTTGCTCATATCACATCTCGTCTGTGCAATCTGAGCTCAGTGGAACGATAGTATAATTCCATATGAATTTTAGATGAAAAATAAATCCAACATACTGTAGATACTAAGAAACAACTATGATTGGACTGCATAGCTGATTTTGAACATCCTATTATAGAAATCTATATATTATTAAACATTTGCTGTACTTGCCTGAATGTGTTTCTGTAAATTTAGTAGCAGATAATGAATCATTTCGGGCACCTGAGATGGCCTTGATGATTGCCTGAAGGAAGAGATCAAATTAGATTTTATTTAATGTTTGAGAAGAAGCTAATAACAAGTTATTTATAAGCATTCTAGAGCTACAAATCAGGAATATGGTTATTAGACCCTTGATATATACAGAAAAGTAAACAATATTTATGTTAAATAAGGAAATAATCTTAGGAAACCTGAATAAAATGTAGCAATAAAACAAAAAGCAATCAATCTGACATTTAGATGAAAATACATTTCTGTTTTTTTATATTTTAAAAAGTTGCAAGGGGATAGTTATATTTAAAAAAAGTTTGAAAATGAATCAAAATGACATAATTTACACTCAAAAATGAGAGGGCAATTCTTATTTTAAGTCAATTATTTCACGAAGAGCAACATTTGAAAGTTGCCATAAAGATTATAATGGCTGTGCCTGAAGTATATTTATTAATCAATGAAATTGCAAGAAGGTGTCTGGATTGTGCATGTCTAAAGATCATCACAGCAGATTATTCAGGAAAACTAGCTCAGGAACAGATTCTGACATGAGCATTCAATGCAAGAAATGTGGTAAGCAAGATGTAAGACTAAAGCTGTGTGCCTAACATGAATTGTCAGCACTCTTTTCTTTTAGAGATCAACATCAGGGGTGACACACTTACAAAACCAATGTCTGGAGCCCAGGGGCGTGATGGATTACTCGTTAGTTTTGTTTTGAGATTTTTTCCTCTGAGAAATGACACCGAAACTGATACACAGGTGGGCTCTTTTACTGATTTACGACAACAGCGTCTAGTCCTGAAGTCTCATTCACATTCTGTTGTACAGTGGGATCCAAATTCATATTTTGACGATTTGTCATGAACATCATTCATCCAAGAAATCTTAAAGGAATAGTTCACACACACAAAATACTCCCCTTCAGGCCAGCCAAGATGTAGATGACTTCGTTTCCTCATCAGAACAGATTTGGAGAAGTTTAGCATTGCTTTACATCACTTGCTCGCCAATGGATCCCGAATGGGTGCCGTCAGAATAACATAAGTAATCTAGTCGATCAAAAACAGAATTTGTAAGAAGCAAATCCATCAAATCCATAATTTTGGACTGGTACCTTGTAAACAGTACTTCATCTGTGCATATTTCCCTCCTGATTCAGACGCATTTTTTTTTTTACTAGAGAAAGCAATATTGTTTATATAGGACTTTTTTTTGGCTGGAAACAATAGTTTGTTCACTCAGAATGGTTCTGTGAACTTGCCCTTTGTGTTCCACAGAAAGAAGGAAGGAAAACAGGTTTGGAATGACATGAAGGAGAGCAAATGCAATTTTCATTTTCAGGCAACTGTCTCTTTAAGCACAGATTAAATGTCTATTGATTACACTCCAAAACAGGAAATGACTGAACCCTGAATGAGCTCATAGATGCCGCTGCAGCCTGCCAAAGTGTCAGCAGTGGCAGAACAAAACTGTTCTGATTCACCTTTTTAAAAGCCAAATACATGAAGGGGAAGTGGACACTGCAGCTGGTAATCAAAAATGTCAGCGCTTTAAATGGGATTGGCACGCAGGTTGGGTCGGAGGTGGAAGGAAGCTTCAGGGATTTGGACCAAGGCTTCCTGCAGCTGAATCCCAGGCTTGTTTAGCCACCTGTGGGTCCAGATGCCTGATGAGGAGGACTGTGGGGACTAACATCATCTGTCTATCTCTGGCTCAGAGACACCATCATGTATTTTAGTATTCACCTCATGCACCTCAGCAATGACTGTTTTAGTCTGTGAGAATGACTCATTCCTATTCTGCAGATTCGTTTGGAGATCTTTATGAAGACATAATACAGGTTTCAAAAGTCTAGTAAAAGTCATTTTTCTACTTTGATGCATTTTTCCCATTAAAAATTAGGTTATTCATCATTTGTCCAAAGAATCTTAAGATTGTTTAGAAGATATTTTTTTCTAATTTCAATGCAACTTTCCCCATAGCAAATTGTTAAAAGAATCCAAAGAATCTTCAGACTGGTCAGAAAACATTTTCAAAGTTACTGCATTTCTTTCCTTTTACAATTTTTTTTTATCAAGTTAACATTGATCCAAGGAATTTTTGATAGATTATTTAAAATGCATTTTATCTAACTGTATTTATCATCATTAGTTCAAGGAATCTTTAGAAATGAGAAATTCTGTTATTTATTATAATATATCCAAGGAATCTTAATAATGTCTAGAAGAACATTTTCTAATTTTATGTAATTTTTTTCGTTACAATTTATATTATTTATCATTTATTCAATTAGAATTTAGAATAGGATTATTTCAAGCAGATCTTAAAGGAACAGTTCACTCAGAAACTAATTTCTGTCATCAATTACTGAAACGGAGTTTGATTCATAAATAAATCATTCACATTCGGTTTTGAGAATTTGGTCAACTGATTCACTCAAAAGATTCAAATGAATAGAACGACTCATTAACAAAAGTGCATTTGTGTTTATGGTGGTTTTTGTGTTAAAGAACATTTTAATCATTCTTTTATAATATTCCTTTCGTTTTCAATTGCTCAAAATCCTAAAACAAAGTTTTTTTCTAGACATTTAATTTTAGGTTTTCAATGTGGTCTTAGACATTTTGGGCTCCACTGTCTCACAATGTAAAACTAAAACTTGAACAACCATTATCAAAATCTGTCTTCTAGTGATTTCATGATATAAACTGCATATGGTTCTGTCCATTTTTCTGCTGACTGACAGCGCTGCTTATTGTGTCAAGAATATTTAAAGTGAATCTGCAGCGAGGGACCAGTACACTGCGGCTGAAATCTCTCCTTCATCTTCTTGTGTTGAGAATTCAATTTGACAAATCCCATCGCACAAACACACTAAGCCTCACACCACGCACTTCACAGCGTGTCTGTGTTTCCGAGAAATTGCTTTGTGCTTCCCAGTGGGTGACAACAATTGTGGTGGCATCAGCAACCTCACACATCGCTAAGAACTGTGGAAAAAATCATTTTCATGGCCTCACCTCAGCACTGGTCAAGGCTGGGGAAGAGACCGGGATTGTATGCTATACGATACGGGGGCAGAATGCTTGTTAAAGGCAACATGAAATCAAAATGAACTCTATTAGCCTTCATCATAAATGTTTCTACTTATATTTTGCATGAATCATCAGCGCATGTTGTCAAGTCAAGGCAAGTCAGCTCACTTCACAGCCATCTTCAAAACTCCCCCAGTTATTTTATAAAGCAACCTTTCAAGATTCAAGCTCGTGTTCCAACAACATGTCAGCAAAATTAAGAAAACTTAAAAGTCTGACAAGATAATGTATCTTCTGAAAACAGGCATGCATTTTTGGTGAAGGTGAGAAGGGAAAACAACAGAAAAAATAAATTAACAATAAAAGTCTACATTTTAAAAAAGAAAAAAATATTTATAGGAATTATAAGGTTGTTATTATTATTTTTTTTTATTTAATGCATTTTCCCCTTTACAAATAATTTACATCAAAAGAATAAAATAATAGTTCACTCAGGAACTGATTCAGTGAACAAGTTTGATTCATAAATGAACCGTGTGACATTATTAAAGTCTTTAAAAGTCATCAACAATAAAGCAGTGATAATTGTGTCCAAACACAGAGAAATCAGCATCTACTGTAGGTGGATTTGCTGATAGATAATTTGCTGACCTAGACCTGCAGGGAGTTAAAGGCGAGTAGGAAAGGGTAGTGAAGACAAATGTAGCAAGTTGTGTTGCTGAACTACAGTAGAAACCATCTTGGAGAGGATCAGAAGGTCATGAAAGGCATGAGAGATGGAGTGTCAGAGTCAAGATGGCTAATCTCACTGATATAAGGCGCTTTTGCAGAGGGAGCTAACATCCATTTCCCATGAGTGCTGCACACAAGCGGAGACTGTAAATTGCTAGAGTATTCAGTACAGCAAGTGAATTATTCCTCTTTGACAGCAATCATCAACAGCCAGGCATTGACATCGCTTCAGGGAAGAACCCTGGCTGAATCAAAGTGAAGAACTGCAATGAAAGACACTTTAAAGGAACAGTTTGCGTAAAATTAAAAATTCTGTCATCATCTACAAACCCTCATGTTGTTACAAACCCATATGTCTTTCTTCTGTGGAGCATAAATGATGATGTGTGCTAAACAGTGTTTTGGTTGCTTTTTTCTATATAAATGAACGGGAACCGAAGCTTTCAAGCAGCTTCAAAAGAACATAAAAAGCTTTCAGGAGCACAAAAATATACAAGCTCACTTCACAAGACGTTAATTGATGGACTGGAGTCGTGTGGATTGCTTGTGGATTATTGTGATGTTTTAATCAGCTCTTTAGACTTTCATTATGACGGCACCCATTCACTGCATAGGATCCATTAAAAGATTTCTCTAAATTCGTTCTGATGAAGAAAGAAACTCCTCAACATCTTGGATTAATTTTCAGCATATTTTCATTTTTAAATCTATTGTTCTGAATATAAGACTCCCCAATTTTTTTCATAATAGTTATAAAAACAACAAAAACACTGTCTTATATTCAAATTAATACAATATTACTTTAAACTGTTGTCCACTGATGATATCCTTTGCTTATTTGAAGTTAATAAAAAATTATTTGTTTATATTATAGTGCTGTTAAACGATTATTGCAATTTATCCAAAATAAAAGTTTGTCTACATAATATATGTTTACTTTGTATATTTATTATGTATATATAAATACACACAATGCATGTTTATATTTAAGAAAAATGTGTTGTGTTTTTATGTTAAATGTATTTATACATAATACAAATTATATGAATATAAACATATACATGTATGTGTGTGTGTTTCTATATACATAATAAATAATACATTATACACACACATATATTATGTAAAAAAAAAAAAAACGTATATTTCGTGTGTGGTTAATCGTTTGACAGCACTAGTTTATAAGCCAGATATTGTTATTTCTTTTGCTTGGACAGCATAGTCTTTAAAAAAAGGAAAATAAATTTTTGTGTTTCACAGAAGGATGTCATTCAGTTTTGAAAAAACATGAATATGCATGAAAAATTACCAAACATTTTTAGTGAACTGTTGCTTTAACGTTCAGTGCACTGCATGAAAGGCAACACAACAACCTTAAAGATTTGTGTGACATTGAAAAATGAATCTGTGGAAGGTGTGAAGTGGATGGGAGGCAATAATTATTTTGCAGTCACATAACTTACATATCTTGTATTATGTACACAAGTAGATGTGTACACTTGCAAGAGAAGGAGTAAATTAACTACTGCCAAAGTCGTTTTTGTTCCCTACAGCGGCTGCTATAATAGAGGTCGTAACCTCTAATTAAAGCGAGGTGAATAAATGAAAAAGCAAAAAAAAATCTAATAAATGTAGGCTTTTAAAAAACAAGGCATAAACAAAAGTCCTGTAAAACCCAGCAACAGTTCATGTTGAGTTTCTACACTTTTTGGCTACAGAAATCACAGCGAGTTCTTGTTCTCATCCTTTAACATATCATATAAAGAGACAGAAATCTGAGCTATAGGTTTTGAGTGAAAGAATGGGAGCACAGTTAGCTGCCGTGAAAGTTTTTGCACAGACCTAAGCCCATTTGTTTTACTGCGATTTCTTCTTTAATATGATTTTCATCCAGCTCAACCATTTTTCGAAAATCTCGATGAGGTTAAAAACTCCAGCCTTTATCCTGTCCTTTATTTATAAGCGTTTTCATTGAGATCTTCCTGGAGTCAGAATGATAACTTACCTGGGAAATATTAGAAGACAAACTGTGCTTTGGAAAGAGTGTTTTATAACACGGAAGCAATGCATCTGAGAGAACTGAGGCGGAGGAACCGCATGGAGATGATTTCCTGTAGAAGATGACAGTGAAATGAATTATGGATTGATTAAAAGAAAGATGAAAACTAACATTCTTATATTAACAAAATGTTAAGTTACACATGATCAAAATGTAGAAAACTTGGATAGATTAAATAACTTTCATAATATTTAGATGAACTAAATTAAAAGTTAAATAAAATACTAAATACAAAATTATACATGCTCAATATTTAGCACACATATATTGTTAAGGAGTTTTATATTTCTGTTTATATTTATTAAATCATTTTTATAACAAAATGAAAATAAAAATTACAGACAAACACACTCGCTATGTAGCAAACTTACATTGTTTAGGAGTTTTATATTTTTGGTTTATTAAATATACCAGCCAGTGGCGAGGACTTTGCTTTCCCAGCATGCATTGCAGCATGAATAAATAATGTCATCTACTGCCTTACTGTTCACTGTTTTACAAGTTATTGCATTATTTACACTTGTGATTGATGATTATTTTGTGTATGTCAAATGTGCTCCCTTTTTCATAATAAATTAATAAAACAATGCGTTAATACACAGACACACACACAATATCATATTCTAATGGGGGACGGGAAACAATGAGAACCAAGAAAAAAAAGATTACAAAGAATAAGAGGAAATCACCATAATACATTTTACAAGAACGGACAACAAAGTCATAACCTTCTAAAATACAAGCAATACGATTTCTTTTTATTTCCAAAATTGCCCCTGAAGCCAGCAGTTATTATTGAGGGATAATCAACAGAAAAGCCAACCAATGCAGAACCAGGTTTAAGTATGAGGTATGCTTTTGTGAGTTCTGTCTATATTATTCAGTGATTTGATTTTGTAATGTGATATGCTTTAGCACTAATAAGGCTGAGCAGGAAAGCAGTGTCCATATCTGAATGTAATGATTCCTCCACAGGCTACGCTGCTTTTAGCCGAGCACCAGCATTGATTTCCACAGCCTCTCAATGCATTCACATCAGATTTTCATTGCTTGTGCAGAAACAAATTCAATGTTAATAATGTCTTTTAATATGCAACAGTCTTTTTCCAAGTGTTTCTAAAAAAATAAAAAATAAATCAAGACTCTGCAGCTGTCTGTATTGTGTCTATATACATTTTATTTAATATAATATTTCTTTAAAATGGTTTTAAATATGCTTTTGTTAAATATAACAGTTATTTACACAATGGCAGCAAACAGCATTTTAAAACATGAGTTGATGTTAGATACATGAAGGTTTTAACAAGTTCATTTAGATATATATATATATATTTTTAATCCTCAAAAATGTATAATTTGATCAAACAGAATTATTAAAGTCAGACATACTAATGCAACAAAGCATCATAGAGCTCATCACAGCTTCTACTTACTGATTTTTTTTAAGCTGATGTTTGATTTTTTTCCCTCCGATGAAAATGAAAGAATCCTCCTTCCATAAAGAAAGTAGCTTTTTAAAAATAACTGTAAAAATATGAGAAAATAACACATATTATTAGTTATCTTCTGATAAAAGTTTTGAGTTTCATACCATTTATTGGCCAAAAAAAAAAAAAAAAAAAAAAAAAAGAAATTAGTAAATTTTCCATTAGGATTATGGAAATGCTTAATATTTTATTATAATGTATTTTAACCTTAAAATATAACAAAATGCAATTCATAATTAAAAACCCACTTAAAAACTCCTTTATATTAACACAGTACACTGTGTACTTATTTTTTAATTGTATATTTAATATGACATATGATAAAATATAAAAACGCTCCATAGGAGTGATCAAAACATTAAAATATTAACTAGAAGAACCCCCTGAACTTAATAATTTAAGAAAACATTTGGATGTTAATATTTCTCTGATAATGTTAACTTGTTCACATGACA
This sequence comes from Carassius gibelio, assembly GCF_023724105.1. Taxonomy (NCBI): domain Eukaryota; kingdom Metazoa; phylum Chordata; class Actinopteri; order Cypriniformes; family Cyprinidae; genus Carassius; species Carassius gibelio. Next base: position 12,407,814 of record NC_068419.1, read on the forward strand.
TGCCAGTAAACAAATCAAATATTTAATATTTTCCATATGTTTTTCATTTACATTTTATATTTTTACTATTGAATTATTAGCTCTCATCAACGAAACCCAGTGCAGGAAACAAGAACTTAAGACATATGTAATGACACAAACATTATTTTTAAGGTTCGACTGTGTTTTAGAAAGAAATGGTGAAGTCTGACAAAAAAAATAAGCACTACATCGCCTAAAGAATGTGACAGTAACAAATTGTGTTAAAGGGATAGTCCACTTTAAAAATATAAATGACATTTCTAGTAAAAACAACAAGCATCTTTACAAAGAGTTGGTCATGGATGTGTGTGCATGCATGTGGGTGGATGTTTGTTGAACCAGGTGGTTCAGTACATCAAGCAAGTCAATTGGAGTTGAGTGCTGGGTCAGAGAGAAAACCATATGCCACATTAGTCACCACAGACCATGTTTACGGATTAAAAATAGTCTTAAATGAAGCAGATCATGCATGCCATTTTAACAAATGAATAGCACCTATACTTACCCAAACACCATCTGAGCATGCAGGGCCAGACTAATGAGCCTCACAATCCTGATCATGAGTCAAAGTCAACTGTGTTTAATTCTCAGAACCAGGAACCTGTGATTTCAACACCTCCAGTTCACACACAAGCATGTACGAGTGGATTTATGACACTCAATTACCTTCTCACACAGGATAAAACTAAAAATTAAAAATAAAAACCTGACAGAGAGAAGGTATTTTCAGGAAAGGCAGCTATTTGTGCTCACTAAACAAGGGTTTCTAAATAAGGGTGTGAAAAATCATCTTAATTCAAAAGAAAAATAAGTCTGCATTCCCCATGAACAGATATTTGTTCTTGTTTTAAGTATAAACTCAAGTTAGTTTATGTTAGTACAGTTTTACATTTCCATTTTTACGTAAAGCCCGATTTAAGGTTGTACAGATGTTTATATTGGAAAACAAAAATTCTGAGCAAGACATTCTTTTTTTCTTTTCTTTTCTTATTTTTCTGCAGTGCATTCAACATTTTTTAACACTTTTTGAGGCCTTAAACTGTGGAAGGGTGAATTAAGACTTTTTAAGACTCACAAAAACCCTTTAAACGCAACACTGTCTGATTGGAAAATGTGTCTCTACCTACAGTTTTGCAAAACTTTAAATAATGTACATATGTGTAAACTGCAGTTTCCAGCTGGATTCGAACACTAGTTGCAGTAAAAAAAACAACAACTTGTATTCCTTTTGATATAACGTATAATTAAGAATAATAACAGACAGAATCAATTCAATTTCCTTGTACAAACACTGCAGTATTTTATGACCTCAAAACACAAAATTGTTTTGATATTCGCGTCAAATACTCATAATAGCGTGTGGCTTTTCTGACGCATTAAAATGTACTCTGCGCACCACTCACTGGACATTTAAAGGGGTCATATGATGCGATTTCAAATTTTCTTTTCTCTTTGGAGTATTACAAGTGCTTGGTGTATAAAGAAGATCTGTGAAGTTGCAAAGACTAAAGTCTCAAATCCAAAGAGATCTTCTTTATAAAAGTTAACACTCGTCCTCGCCCCACTGAAACGGCTCGTTCTAACACGCCCCCACATATCTACGTCAGTATGTGGCAAGATTCCCATAACACCGCCCAGATGTTCACAAAAAGAAGGGTACCTTTTATTCTGATTGTAGTATTGTTAATGCCGCCGCCGCCGCCATGTCGTGTAGACGCTGTGTGTTTCACTGTGAAAGCGAAATTGCTTTGTTTGGCCTTCCAAAAGACGACAATATCTGCTTCGTCATGCCTGGGGCTGATCCGGAAATGCATCAACTTTGCACTGTGGATCGCTGAATCAGCTTTCACAGTGGACGAAGTTGCGTCCAGCCCGGGGTCGTCACATGTGGTTGCTGCAAGTTCAAGGATTACTCCTTCGTACACTGTTAAAAATTGCTGTTAATTTACGTCAAAATTTTAACAGTATAAACCCGTTATTTTAAAAAGCAGTGCTTACCTGTTTATTTATGTTCGGTGAAATGACCTAGAAAAAATTTAACGTTATTTTACCGTATTTATTGCTCGAAGGAAAGAAAACAGTACTTAACAGTATTTTGGGAACAGAAAGCTGCAGCGAGCACATGTGGATTTTCATCCGTCTTTATATTGTGATTTAACCGGTGAGTGCACCTTTGCCTTGCTCCTTTCACACAAAATACACGTTTGCAATTGCAAATAACTGTGCAAATAATTTTGATAAGTGGATGCTGAGGCTGTAACTGTTTAATATGTCCATTTCAGTGCTAAAATCGTCAACGTTCCAACGGCATCATAGATTGGAGCTGGATAGATTCAGATATCCCCCGATTACAAGGTGAGTTTAATCAAACATGATATAAATTCTGCAAAGTAAGCCTTTAACACAATAGCAACGAAGTAATATTGATGTATCTGTAACACGCTGAAATTATCGTCTTCTCGTTTGCTAATTTTAGCTTGCTATCTTTTCATTTAATGCCTAATAGTGTATATTAGACAAAACGTTGATTTCAATAACGTTGTGCTTTCGAATTTGGGTAAGCTTGTTCTTCTAATTTGTACATAACTGTATTCCGAGGGAAGTTTTTCTTAATAGTGTTGTCGTTTTGTTACTTTATTGTTGGCTGTATTTTGGATTGCTTCGATCCAAGTTGGCTTGATAGAATAAGTTACGCGATATAATAATCAGTAAGAATAATTCATGTTGATTTATTTTGCATTGTTGGTTTGTATTGCAATGTTACTTTACCCAGTACAGTAGGCCAATGGCAGTTTTATTTTTGTGGTGATTTTCTTTTGTTATTGTTGAAATTGTTTGAGTTACGTTTTTTCGTTCCCAAAGACTGTCCATTTTGACTTGTCAGCATGTTTGGGTGTCAGTTATGCGGGCAGCAATGCAGTACTCCAGTGGTCTATGTGAAGCACATGAGGATTCACAGCAATACCCCTAACTTGTTTCTTCATTGTTGCATCCAGGACTTTAACAGGAAATTTGCTAAATTAGCCGCTTTAAAATCACATCTTTACAGACAACACAATGACAAATGTGATACACTAACTCAGTTTTATTCCCATCTTAAAGTCCACATCATTGCACCATTGAAGTCCACTATATGCAGATAATTCCTTAAATATTTTTCATCAAAAATATTGTTAGTGTATTTTGTCTCTGTGTCCTCATCATTGTTACTGTTTCTTAGGCATCTTCCACTGCAGCTGATGTAGAAAGGACACTTGAACTACCTTCAACTCCTCGACTGATACTCTTTGGTATGTATAGAACTATATGAATGTATAGTCTATTTTATTACATAAGCCATAAAGAATGTTTTTTCTGTATTTCAAAAAACATGGTAAATGCTTCTGTACAACACTGAAAGGGACAGGTCACACAAAATAAATATTCTGCTATCTTTTACCCACACTCATGTCATTCCAAGCCCTTAAGACTTTTATTCATCTTTGGAAAACAAATTAATATATTAATACAATTCTTTCAGCATTTTTGTTAATCAATTGAAAAAAAAAAAAAACTTTGATGCTTCAAAATGTTTCATAAATTTTTGTAAATGTATGAATTTTATTTGTTTATTCGTGTATAAACATTCATCACTGAGCATACAGCAAATAAGCTCAAACATGCTTGCTTGACGTGAGGTTTGTTCTGGTCTGTCAGGCTAGCGCGTTTGAGTTTCCATTTAACCTGGATTTGACTGGACTTTTAATGAACAGAAATGATGAAAGAATATTAAAAATAGTTTCATTTTTGTTTTGAAAATGAAAACTCTTTGAAAGTGAGGGGGACTAATTAATTACTTTTTTTTAACCCTTCAACTGTACTGAGCAAAAATATTGAGTTAAATAAATCATAAAAATTGCAGCTATTTCACAATACACAGTATAATGCACATGTTGACTTCAGTGTCTGTCCAGACCAGTCCACAATCAGCATTTTGAAATGCATATGTTATGTTAAAAGAACAGGGCTTTGTGACTAGGTAAAATCATTTCAGTTTCCCTTGCATTTGTTTGCAGTCTGGCAGTAGAAAATTAGTGTTATATGACTGTCTGACATTGTTTTTTCTTTGAAATGTTTTAGGTGAAAAACCAGGAAGCTGCATTCATAAATGGATTATTAGTTTTGAAGGGCAAATAATCTGTGAGGGCATCCAGCCAAGTTTTCTGTCTGGACTTGCTGCTGTGTTTTCAACTTTCTACAATTTCAATGTGGAGTACCAAGTTGATGCTGCATCCACGTTGGAATTCATTCAGAGGTTAGATGCTTAGAATCATATGATAATTTCTATTCACATTCTCGTTATGTAAAATTTTACCCACACTAATTCTGAATGTATGCATTTGTTTTTCAGGTGCTTCATTGGAATAAATCCTGAAAAAGGCACCAAAGGTGGACAAGTCCTATCAAAGCGGACAGGGAAGGTCGGCCACAAAAAGAAATCAGTCAACACTCGGGTTGCCAGTCTACTTAAGAAGCTAATGGACTTTGAGTGGGACTTCATATAAGTGAACTCACTCATCCACTGACATACCACACACACACCGTACACATACTCTTCACACATGATAAAAACATGTTTTTAGTGTGTTTAGTCGCACAATTTTTTCAGGTGTTCATTCTTGAATACCTACATTTTGACTTCATTCATCATTGAATTATTTCTTCATTCAGTAACTCTTATTCACTAATAATTAAGTAATTCTTATTCTCTCAGCAGTTCGCTAAAGTCACTCATTTAGTTTTTTCTAATGTTATGTAAATTATTTGTTTATTCTGTTAAACGAAATTTTACTCTGAGGCTTAAGTTTTAGTCATTCCACTTGCATCAGCCACTAATTTTGAGAATATTTTGTGATTTAAAGTGGCTTTTTTTTCAAGTTTTAATAAAACAAATTTGAAGTTACACTTTGTGTTGAATTTTTAATGTTTCAAAGGCTATATCTGTATGTTGTATTAAAACATGGTTTTATAGCAAGACTTCAAAGGGTTAATTCATAAAATTAAAGAAATATCTAGAAAAATAATTCCACCTTTTTTTCTTAGCAGTGTGTAGTTTGTAGTTTACAGTTAAAAGAAAAAAAAAAAACATCAACTAACTGTTAATGCTTTTGACAGTAATTTATTGTTAATTTATAAAATAACAGCTTTATGCTGTATTTCCAAAAACAGTAAAAAACTGTAAATTTCAACAACAGCAAGACACTGTTAATTTAACAGTAACTTGCTGGCAACTGTGCTGCCAGTTACTTACTGTTTTTTAACGGGACAATTTTTAAGAGTGTAGAATCTGCCGCACTGTTCTCAAGCCGCCCACCTCTGCTCATTCAAGCCGGCTGCGGCTCACTCAAGGTGTGTGACGCTGTTTCTGTTACACGTTTGAGGCATTCGGCCAATCACAACGCGTTGGATAGCTGGCCAATCACAGCACACCTCGCTTTTCAGAGAGATGAACCTTGTGAAAATCGACGTGTATCAGAAGGCGGGGCATAGAGGAGAAATAATAATGTACAGTATGTGGAAAATAATGTGTTTTTTAAACCTTAAACCACATAAACATTTCATTCATCACTGTACGAGTACATTTGTTGTTGGCATGAAACAATTCACTCTTTCTGCTCAATTTGGTAAGAGAGAAGCCATCCGAATTATTAGAAGTCAGTGTACCATAAGAATGATTTTAAAACTGACATTTTAAGAATGAAAAAATTAAAATAAAATAGTAGATACAGTCGTTTTAATTTCCGTACTGCCATAATTGTAGTTCCTTGGGCTATTTCGTATAAGACTGAACGCGCTTGTTAGCAGCCTCCACTCACTGAACATTTCACTTTGAAAGTATCGCAAAACATTTAAGAAGCTATGTAACACGTTACAGAAATGTCTCCACAGGCGTGTTTTTCCACTGAACCTGCCCAGACTATAGGCTATAAGTGAATTCAAGCATCAACTCGGCATCGGCATCTAACATTCATAGATTGAACACAGTGAGGTATATGAAGCAATTTTAATTTATGCACATAAAACAAGCAAACAAAGTTTTACAAGTAGAAAAGAATTAGTAGAAATTGAAAAAGTGGATTCCCAAGCACCTCTCCATAATGGATGGATGGTTAAGTTTATAAGTAAATTCATTCAAATATTTAAAAATGAAAGAAGAGCAGATAAAGCAGTACTCTGTGCTAAAAAGCAGTTTGTTTTTACAGATTATACTTGTTTTCTCATGAAATTTTGAACTATTAAACAACTAAACAAATAGAAACATGTCGATAATATTCAAATGATCAATGTTTTTCATAAAAAGGTCCTGTAGCGTTTCACATTCTCTCTTTTCTGCAGACCTTACACCACATAACGACGAATGTTAATATGACAAGTCTTGTTTTGATGACTTACTTTGAAACCTACTTACTTTTTTTTTCAGAATAGACTCATCTATAAAAGCTACACTGACATCGGTGTCATGAAAAGTGTATTTTACAACAAAAACACAGAGATTCCCACCACTAAGAGCTCAACTAACAAGTGCCCCATATTGAGAGATACATAAACACATTTTTCAGAGACCGTGGTATCTACATATGGATTGTGTTTGTCTGTTGCGGCAAAACCCAGTGATAGGGCAGGCAGATGAACTGGAGACCACTGTAGGTCCTCAGTGAGGCACAGGGGCTTCTGATTCGGCACAGGAAACAAAGCAGTCCAAGAAGGCTCCACCCATTTAGGACGCAGGCCCCGCCCACTAACACTGGAATGCGACCAACCATGCAAATAAATGAAGCAACGATAAAGCAAAACACATCAGATGAGAATCATGCAAAGCATCCATGTGCCATCTCTGCGGCCAGAGTTTGTCAGCATCTTGGTTGAATCAAATCGCCATAGTCCCATTTCATTTAACGATGTCCGCACAACTGGAGAGCATGATGTCCTTGTTAACTGTGAGAATGGTTCTGTACAGCTTTATTGGCGTTTGATGGTAAAATGGTCCCACGTAAAATGTCTTTTTATTTATCTGGGTAACCCACGCAGAAAAAGAGGCAAATAATCAAATCACTAGGTGCTGAAGTTCATGTGGTGAATATGACTGGGATCACAGATCCATTTTTAAAAGTCGTCATAAGTGTTGACGTCAGTGAAGTATGCGTTGGTATATGTTTTTCCTGCTAGCTGAGGGTTGAAATACTTATTTCTTTCCTCCAGGATCAAGTTATTCTTATTGAAAGCCTGCAGACGAGAGAAAAATGTTTTCGGTTACAGAGATAAGACACCAGAAATGGAAAATACTTGATTTTGTTTACATGGATGAAAAGCCAGACTGTATTGAGGTTGTGGATCTAGGCAAAAAACAAGAAATCAAATCACAAATCACTTGCAATTCTGAACAAAAATCTTGCTTTGAGATTGAAAGATGGCCAGACCATGAAGAGGGTTTAACAAAATACTGATTCACTTGGCTGACTATACATTACTAACTTAAAAAAAACATTCACAGAATAATAAAAAAAGAGCAGTCAAAACACCACAGTATCAAGATGGATGGAAAGAACCAAGTAAACAAAGCTTTTCATACAAACTCAGAAATGCATTTTTAGCTGTTTCTGCCACCCATATGCTCAACATGGTTACACTACCTCCGTATTAGCCAATTTATACAAAACGTATAAAAATAATTTATTATAATTTTTTTAAAATTATATATATATATATATATATATATATATATATATATATATATATATATATATATATATATATATATATATACATACATACATACATACATACATACATACATACACACACACATATATATATATATATATATATATATATATATATATATATATATATATATATATATATATATATATATATATATATATACAATAAAATGTTTATTCAGCTCTTAAATTTTTTTTTATATTTATGAACCTTGTTTTAATATTTAAAACTTGATTTTGCATTTTTTTATGTAAATAAACATTTAAAATATAAGTATAAAACATTTAAAGACAAGATTACATAAGGTTAAAAATAAAATATAAATATACAAATTAAATAACAGTTTATTTGTTTTTTATTTATTTTTAATAAATTAATGACTTAGGCTGACAAGGTTCAAAAATATTAAAGTTACAAATAAAATGCTTAAAAAAAAGAGTATTTATTCAGACTTCTACATAACTAGAAAAAAAAATAATAAAATAAATGTAACAAAGCTGTAAGCCAATACCAAGCTCAGTGGGGTGGCAGTAACAAGCAAGCAAAATAATAATTCAGAAGAAAAGATTAATCCGATTTACAAGGTAGAGAATAAAAGAGACGGGGGAAAATTGCATGCAAAAAAAATGGTAACAGACAGCCATAATCAAGACTCGACACCACAATTACACTGCCTTCTCACAAGCCTGAGTATCTGCTTTGTGGGATGATGGGAAATGCTGGTGACATATGCAGACAGAACGAATGGGCGAGCACACCTGCCACGTACACGAGGGTCAGGGGAAGGACAGGGGATTCGTGAGAGGTCTGAGAGTCAGAGGAGAGGATGGTAATGCCGGTCAAGAGTTAGTAGAAAATCTCCAGGCCTCGTGCTACACCAGTGTTAGAAGACAAAGGCTGGCAAATGTGGTGCTCGTCCAAAGGCAAGAGAACGGAAACGTCAGGCTGAAAAGAGGAATGGAGCACAATCATCCTCAGGGCAGCAGGAGACGGAAAGAAGGCCTACGCAGTCGTTTTTGGTCTGTTTGGGAAGCTATCATTAAAGTCAACATGAAACGGCCCTCGCAAACCAAATTTACTTCCATAATGACAGACTTCAATGTTAAACAGAATAGTTATAAAGAAAAAAAGTTTTCATCCATCGGGTTATTTCATACCAGAATGAAGTTTATAGTCAATTGTGTTGGTCCATTTATCTACTAAAAAACCAAAACTCCCGCTTTTAAGGAGAAGTTTTGAATGGGGTGTCGAGGTTTAATGTCAAGTTCACTCTGAATCGCATTATGATTCATAATAAATTTATAATAGCTATAACTGTAGTAACTTTGATTACATAAAACTAATAATTTACCCCAAAATCAACATTTTATTAGAACTTTTTCACCATCATGTTGCTCCAAACCTGAACTTTTGTTTATTTTTGAAACATAAAAAGAAAAATTATATATATGTATATATATATATATATATATATATATATATATATATATATATATATATATATATATATATATATGTATATATATATATATATATATATATATATATATATATATATATATATATATATATATTTTTTTTTTTTTTTTTCCTGATATAATTTTAATCCATCCACACAACAAAACCTTTTTGCATAAAAAATAAATGAAACAAAATGACATAATACATGTAATTCATATATTTAAATAATCAATTTGATCACTTATTTGCATAAATTTATTTTTGTGTAACTTTTTGATGGACAAAAACTTTGGTCATGTGGACAATTTTTTTTTTAATATGTGCTCTGAAAATAAAAGAAAGTAACTGCTATTAAATTCCATAAATATTTACAAAGAAACATCATTTTGAAGTAAAAAGCCTGATATATATATCATTTTATCATTATCATTATATCATTTTTACAGCATGGGCTTTTGAACGACACAAGGCTCTTTGGGTATTAAAATTAACATTATTTTCCCTTTTAATATTGGGGGCATCGGCCATTCAAGTATTCTTTTCAAATCTCTTTGATGAAATATTACGAAGATGTTTTTCTTTAGTATCAGAGGAATACATATTAGTACAGTAAACAGGGTCAATTTGATGTCATGTTGACTTTAAAGATCCTGTATGGGAAAATATATTCCATACTTACAGTAACGAACTGACAGCATTCAGAAGAAGAGAAAAACAATATGACAAATAATTTGTGCATGGCAAAAATACTATATAGCCTTCATAAAGTTTCATTCATTCTTGTCATCAGTAGAAAGCCAGGCGAGTGAACTTGTATAGTCTCAGGACAGTAAAACAAAGAGTCATTTGCTACATTACCCTTCAGCTGCGATGTTGTGTAAGTGATGCTATTCTAGTGCAATACACCCAGCTGATGAAATATGAAACTTCACAAAAGTGTCTGAACAAGCAATAACTGAGAAGCACTTTCTGTAATTAGTCATGAGTCTTGTACATTCAAGTCTAATGAAGCCTTAACTGTCCTTCTGACTAAATGTGAAAAATGATGGCGTGCTTTATTTTCGCTAAAAAAAAAAAAATCTCATAGCACACTGCATAACTTTAAAGCATTATGTAATAAAAAACTACATTTAAGAGAAAAGTTCATTTTTTCAGGGTTAAATGTAACTCACTAACAAGAATAACATTCTCAGAAATGTACTGACATGAGCTGTATATTGGTTTCTGATTTCATTTGAGACAATTTCACACAAACGCTGAGTATACAAACTGAATAAAAACTGCACTTATGAGAAAGCAGTGTATGAATGTATGAACTGATTTAGACAAGACACATCGCACACATTCACACACGGACTACATACTAAATCCATTCTCCATTTGCCATATGAATAACATTGTTGATCGTATGAATGAATAACACCCACCTTAATGGCTTCGACTGAGTCGTACTTGTCCAGTTTGTTGATGTGGTTGGTGATGCTGGTGTTGAGTGGGGCGGCAGAGATGGGGTGGATGACTGTGGCATCATGGGACTGCTGCTGGTATCTCTGACAGTAAGTGTACACCAGTAGGGTCACCAGACAGCCGAGTATGGAGCTGCTGAGGCCCACGGCGATCATGTGGAACACATTGAAGTCTGGCAAGAGAGGCAGAATGGCTAATGGCTAAATGATCTGACGCAAGCATGATGGCTGGGGATTTGAGCATTGATCCTGAAGCCAGAGGATATCAATTATCCATTACCTGAGCCAATTAAACACTATAGTAAATTACAGTAAGCATCGCGGTTGCCCTGCGAGTCTGCATAATAATTGAATAATTGCTGTAAATGGAAGGACTTAGAGACGAGCCATTTCAATTGCACATTTGTTTAATGGGTCCCAAAAAAGCTGTGAGGCACATTGTGCTTTTAATCAGCGTACTGAACATCAGTTTTGATACACTTTGGATAAATAGCAATTGGAATTATGTTGTTCTCTGGAGTACTGTGTTCTGATTGGTCAGTTGTGACTTTGAACAGTCAGATGTATTTGTATAATACACAAAAGAACTGTATATTTCTGTATGTTTAAAAGTTTGAGTTCAGGAAGATTTTATTTTAAAGTCGTCATCATCTATGGAAGCCCGATTCTGCCACTGAGTAATAAAAAAAAAAAAAGAAGTGAATTGCGACTTCTCACAATTCTGACTTTTTTTTTCTCTCAAATTATGAGTTTACATCTCCTCGCAATTGCAAGTTTATATCAATTCTGAAAGAGCTTATATCTCACAATTCTGAGAAAAAAAAGTCAGAATCAGGAGATGTAAACTCGCAATTGCAAGAAAAAAGTGTTAAATTATCGCAATCTCCTTTTTTATTTATTTTATGGCAGAAACCAGCTTCCATGCCTAAGTTCACCAAGTCTATCTTTGTTTGATTTAAAATACATAAATTAAAATAGCAATATTGTAAAATACTTTTAAGCAGTAAAATAAATATATTTTTTAATAATTTATTTTTGTGATGGCAAATACATAATGTTTAAATATCTTGATTTGGTGCTGAATAAACACTGAAAACAGTTATGTTGTGGAAACTGTGATACTTTTTGATTATTTGATACATAGAAAGTTCAAAAGGATAGCATTTGTTCAAAATAGAAATAATTTGTATATATATATTGTCTTTATAGTTAGTTTTAATTTTTTTTTTCATTCTTGCAGAGTAAAAGTATAAATTTCTTAAAAAAAAAATACTAACTCCAAACTATCGAACAGTAGGGTATATATGTTAGCTAGCTAATGCAAAGAAAAAAGATTACTTGGCTTTTTATTAGAGTAGGATTTCAGCTGATCTAAGCTAAGCTTTAAGCAAGAATAATAGGATAATTTTGACACAAATCAATATTTCATGCCCATATACTTTTTTTATTTGGCAAGTAGCTGCGTAATAAAGGGGGAAAATAGGGATAATGTACAGCTAGCCGGTCATAATTGCAAAATAAACCCCTGCAGAGCGATATAAGGCTGCTTGTACACTACTTACCTCCACACCATCTTTCCTCCCGACTTGAATGTGCAACAGACGTTTCTGAGGAGAACAGAAAAAAAATCAAGAAACGAACATGGAAATTAATCCGTTAGGCTGATAAATGAGATCTTTAGAAGTTTCAGAACATTACAGCAAGTGAATTTCAAACTCAACCTATTATCGCAAAATTCAAAGAGCTGAATAAGGAAAGTGGCACCTGCGACGCATTTTTATGACCAGTAATGGAAGTAAATGAGGTATAAAACTCTTCTAACGAGCTGTAATGGAACGTTACTCTGAGAAAGACATGAGGGCTCTGCAGGCCAGACAATATTTACATAAGATTTACAGAATGGCCTTAAAAATCCACTCCCTGTGCTACACTGTAAGCGAGGTAATAACTCCCAAGACGATTATACGGTTAGCCATTTCTATCTCTACAAAGTGGGAAATCACATAATAACTCATAATTTTAAAGATGAGCACATTAAAAATGAGGTGATTGTGTACATTGTAGTCCATCAGCGGAGAACTAAATACAGTTACTCAAATATACACTAGTCAACATTTGAAGTGGATCAAAACCTTTCATCAAAGTTGTCCTTAAACGTAAAACCAAAATGCGTTCTTGACTTAGGGCAACTTTAAATAACTTTTTTGACCCGCTTCAAACGTTGACTACCGTAATGTTCTTTCTTATAATTAGCACCCTCATGCTAGAGTTTGTAAAACTTGTAGAGCGGAAGTATCTCAGGTATCGAATGTAAATGCTACACGAAACATATCAGCGTAATGCATTTGTTCGATCGTGCCACTTAGACAGGGCAAAGGATGAGAGGCTAATTATCCCTGCACTGCAGGAATCAATGGCTTGGTGTGTCTCGCATTACTTCTTGTCAATTAGGGAAGATACTTGTTTGTCCAGGGGTCGATATGGCAAGTGTTTGAGTGTATATGTGTGCAGGTTTCTGTGCCCACCTGGGATGAAGTTGGAGATGGGTAGACAGGCACGAGTTTCACTGCTGTTGCCTGAACACTGGTTGCCAGTGGGAAACAGGACGTCACAGTGCCGCAGGCGAACCTGAGACCCTGATGAGTCACAGGGGGACCATTCGGACCAATCAGACCAGCTCTCTGTACATGACAACAACAAGTCCAAATCAGATGCAAAGTGATGTAGAGGTTGTGGAGTTCTCTCTCTCTCTCTCTCTCTCTCTCTCTCTATCTATCTTATCTATTTATCTGTAAGTGTTTCTGCATGGCATAAATTTTCATCCATATACCCTGAGTCTCTGACACAAACTTGATCCATCCACACCATAAATGAAACTGGTCTTTAGAGCTTCTTGATATAAATGATCAAATGGCTTATATAAACGTCACTAATTAAGTCTCAAAACTTATAAAAAAATGCAACAGAACATTCATATTTTCAAAGTGCAGAATGCAAATCCAAATGGCTGTGCCTTTATTTGAACATTAAAACCTAGCTATCACTGGATATATGTGTATTTATGTAATGTGCTGTGAGCCTACAAAAACATGTATAATATATTTGTTCATTTTGATGTGTGCAGCGGTGAACTGCACTGTGCATTTGTAGGAACCTTTGATGCTTTTAACTCAATGAGAGTGCAATAAAACTGACTGGATCAGAAGCCACTGTTGTGTTTTCTTTCTCACCTCATTCCGCTGCATGCCGCAGCTTATCACGCCCACTTCTGTAATATTTTTCATAACTTTTGTGAAAACTAACTGGTTTTGAAATAGGAAAATTCAAGACCCTTCAAACTAGCCCAGGGTCTATCTAGTCTCCCATTTTTTCATTGCTCAGGGTGAAAATTTAACCTTAAGTAACCATTTTTTTTAAGGACCATTTATCACTATTACATTCACATGTTATATTCACATACATATCTGTTAAGATCTCAAAAACTGTGTTTTAGGGTTTCATGACCCTTTAAACTTGAAAAAAATCTGTCAGTGTTGCTTTCAATTAGAATTACAACTTCAATTTCTACTATAAAGCAGATCTCCACTGTGTTCATGGTCTTCCTCATGTCTGACTTTAACATACTTAACAGAAGAAATAAACCAGAGAGGTTTGCCATGTCAAAGAAGGCGGAGCCCCAGATCCACACCCTCCTAATCGCCACAGAACAATGGTAGCTCAAAGGTGTTTACTAACTGGTGCATACTTTATGTAAAACTTGGCAAGCTGTTTTGACCTTAAACAACCTTATTTTTGGCCTGATTTTGTTCAAAATGGTCATATCGGTTAATTTTTTTATTTGCTTGAAGTATAACAGGCCTTTAAAACAAAGAAACTAGACCTCTTGGGCAGATTAGACTTTTATTTTCCAGGAGGTTTGAAATTGTGTTATGTGGTTATCTTACGAGTGAACTGATTATCTATTTGGCCTCCAAGCTCATTTAAACTATACTCTACAATGGAACCTAAAAAGCTTGGAATCCAGTTTAAGAGAACTTCCTCACAGTGTCATCTGATTAGCATTCCCCTCACTTATCCCTTCCTCTGTCTCCCGGCTGCACTGTACAGCTACACACGCGCTTGTGTAATGAATGGTGTTACAGATAGACCTGAACGCAGCTAATAAAAGGTCACTCGGTAACCTCACTACAGTTCTGGCTAATGGATGGACTGACATTTGAATACAAGCTCTCTTCTCCCATTCACCTTTCCGTGGATCAATGTGCAAGGTTTGACTCCGTCATCAATCGCCTTATCTTGCCCTCCTCTCTTGCACTCCCTGCTGCGGGCTTATGCATATTATCTTCATATCGCAAACTCGGCTTTACCATTTGCTTTTCTATGAAGTGTGACATTTTGATTTCCTCTGCTTTCATTCCCCCACGGGCCGCTTTATGCGTGAGACATGACGAAAGGAAAGCAGGTACAAGACAAAGGCTTCGTATCCGAAAAAAAGTCATGTAATTTCCTGTTGGATTCAAGGTGTTAGTGTGAGAGTTCACATAGGTTGAATTCATGCACGTGATAAAGTGTGTGTGTGTGTGTGTACCTGGGCAGGGTTGGATGTTGCAGAGGGCCTCTTCAGTATGCAAACCCAGGCAGATGTCACCTCCGTAGGCAGGTGGAGGGTTGTTACAGGTGCGTGTGCGCATGTAGTGGCCTCCTCCGCATGTCACTGAGCATTTAGACCAAGGTGACCAGCACGACCAGCTCCCATCCACTGAAAGATAAGAAAAAGAGGACACTAAAATTACTACTGTGCTTGTGTCATGAATAATTTTGGGACTAGCATCCTACATTTCTTTCAGTAAATAGTGAAAATATTTTTCGGGAATAATTTTGAGCAGCTATAAATGTGTAACAATAGTTCATATCAATAAAGGCAAATGTGTTTGCTCTCTACATTTCCTATACTGTTGCTCAGCAAGGAGGAGTCATTCAGATAAACATGTTTAGTGCCATTCAATTTAAATGGGAAATATCATGGAAAATATGATTTAAAATAAATAAAATGATGAAAATAAAAGAGTTAAATTTTAATACAAACACATACAGTAGCCCCATAACACAAAACGATCTTCAACAAGAGGTCATTCAAAAGGCATCACATTTGTAGTATCAGAACTAGAAAGATTTAGATATCAGAACATATTCAGTATTCTGCAATTTGGTAGTGACTCATTTCTCATTTTATGAGGTTAGCCAATCATAACACAACTCATTTACATATAAAACTCTTAAAAGAACACTGGCCTGTTAAAAGGATGAGAGAAAATAGAGAACAGTAACATAAAACTAAATTGTTATGTTAAAAGTCATTCTTGGGTTTATAGCTGGTCTATTGGCTAGTTTGAAACCAAGTCATCTTAGACTGGTTTTCAACCAGGGTTATGGCTGTATTTGATCTTGAAATACTGATCTACTAAATCAAGAGATAAAATTATACACTTCACGATTTTAGCAATCCTATAAGACCACTGCGTGTCACACAGTGTGACATGGATCTAATAAAATTGTGACATTTATTGACTCGTAGGCTATGATGCACGTTACTATAAAAGAATAAAACGACATTACCATGCGCTAGTGGTAAACAAAAAGAGCATGATAAATCACACTTTAGCAGTTGTTGTTTTTATGTGTGCTTTAAAAATTTGATGAAAGTGGCGAAAGAGGAAGACATAAGCTTTTGAATTAAGCAGTTTTATGTTTTAGCGCCATGTCGCGTTGATTTTCATGTTGCACTTTTATTGATTGGTCAGTATACGTGGTTCGTAGCAGCAAACACACTGTGCGACGATAATGCTGTATTTCTGACAATGTCAGAATATGATTGTATGCTATCTTTTGTCGCAAGACCATGACAACGGCCATCTTTGACTTTCACTGTATGACACAGAGCCACAGATAAGGAGCCATGATCACAGGAACCACCACGATTGTTTCAAGATGCCAATCTTTTGTCTGGGACAGCTGATCATGTTTCGGGTTTAAGGGGGAAAGTGAATGTGCTCCATTTCATTTAAATAGAACCAGGAAATTTATTGATTTACCACAATATAAATTTACTACTTCACTATAGTTACCTCTGTTAAAATCAATAGAATGAAATAATCTGGTGTCAAAACAAGCTAAATCCTACTGCGCTTGTGTCATGAATACTTTAAGAAGAGCATCTGTCACTTTAAAGTAAATAAAGAAAATAGAATAATTATATGTGAATAATTCCGAGTGGGATTGCCACTCTAAATGCGAAACATTAGTTTATATCAATAAAGGCAAATCTGTTATATAAAATTTTTCTATACACTTTTCTCGTATCTTAGCAAAGAGGAGTGATTCAGACTGATTATATTTAGTTTCATTAAATTGAAATGGGACATATCATGGAAAACAGGATTTTAAATAAATAAAATATTACAATTTATTATACACTTCAACAACACAACATTTGTAGAAAATGATCTGCAAAAACAGGTCATTCAGAAGGCATCCCATTTGTAATATCAAAACAATTATGATTTAGATAACAGCACCTATTAAATATTCAGAAACTTGGTGGAGCTGGAAATCGTTTCACATTTGAAGAGCTTAGCCAACCATAGCACAGCTCATTTACATACTGTATAAACCATGCCTGCTAACAAGTGAATATGTATTTCATTTAAATAGATCCAATTCATTTATTTGTATATTACTACAATCTGAA
The DNA here is from genome assembly GCF_023724105.1 of Carassius gibelio. Taxonomy (NCBI): domain Eukaryota; kingdom Metazoa; phylum Chordata; class Actinopteri; order Cypriniformes; family Cyprinidae; genus Carassius; species Carassius gibelio. Next base: position 12,425,271 of record NC_068419.1, read on the forward strand.
TGAACGACATCACTGAAAAGATCACTTTAATGAAATCATCTGGTATCAAAACCAGCTAAATCCAGATGCTAAGACTGCTGGGAATCCAGGGGTCGATAAGAATAGAAGCTGTTCACACAATCTGCTCTGAAGCTCTGCTTCTCCCTCGCGCTCTCACTCTGACCCCTGCTCTAATTAATGAGGCTAAATGAACCATCAATTCACTCCCTCCCCTCTTCAGCGAGTGCCAAGCTCAGGGTCATCACCCGCGACAACTGGGGGAACATAGAACAACTCACAAAACACTATGACTGTCTTGGAACTCATTAAAGGAAAACAAGCATACTGAGTCTCATTTTACATTAGCATTAGCTGTCTGACAGGTTTGTGGAAGAGGGGTGAGAGTCACTGACATGAGTAGATTCTGGCTGCGTTTAGTATGAAATATTAGCATACTGATTACTATATAGTGCATAGTATATTGGCTGTTATTAACAAACTGTATGCTAAATGATATACGGTATGCTACAAATATTCAAAAACAGAATTTGTGCTTTGATCTCAGCATATTTAGTTCAGCAAATGACATCCAATTATCGTCTAGGAAATAAGCGGATTTTTTTTCTTACATTTTCTAAAGTTTGCATATTATTCAAATTTTGTGGTAAAATGTCTCAAAGGATTAGTTCACAAAAAAAACATTCTGTCACCATTTTCTCACCCGTCGTGTTATTTATTTTATTTTATAAAATAAAATAAAATAAATAAAATGAAAGATGAATTTGCCTGAAAACTTTTTTCCCCTAACATTTCTATAGACATTTCGGTTGCACTTTATTTTACAGTACGTGTACTTACATGTACTTATAGTGTACTTACAGTGTATTTATCTAAGAAAGTTCTGGTTATACAAGTAAATTAATAAAAAAATAAAATGCTACCGACATTTCTATAATACTGTTATCATGAATTATTTTAGCCATGATAACCATCTAGTGAAATTCTGATATCATGACATATCACGATCATATCTGTATATTGCTGAAAATATTTTTCAAATGAAAGCCGTAAATGCAACAAAATGCTTTTTTCAAGAAATTACTATTTCAGTCTTTGTACTTAAAAAAAGACACCATTTAACTAAATGTGTTACTTACTGTTTCTTTGTAATTATTTGTGAAAATTACTAGCAATTTCCAAGAGAAAATTGCTTCAAAGTAAATCTTTCTCCATGTTTTCTAGTGTATTTCATTTTAGCAGTATAACAGGTTTTTAAAACTAGTGCCCAATTTTGATTTGGGAAGCTCAAATTGATCATTTCCTGTCTGGTGCCTTTGAAGTCACAGCTCAGGACAGCTGCTAGTAAAGGTTTCTATAACTAGATGTGTTGTTGACTGTATTTCACAACAGAAAAGGTGACTTTTTATATAAAAGACACAAGTAAACCAAATATTGCATTTTATCATCTGCTATAACTTCTCTTTTGTGAAAAATGACAAATCATCTAATGTCCCCCTTGTGGCCTGCAAAAGATAAAAAGATTCATTCGTTTCATAGCCTCCACAACTGCAATCGCCCCTCTTAAAAACAAAATAATGCATTGCAAAGGTCTGACTTTGAACGTATAAAGATTTAGCTCGGCAAGAAGGAACCAATAAAAGACACAGTCAGAATATTGGTCACAGACAAAGCTCCGGTTCAAATACGCTTATGGAGGTATAGAACAATTTGATGTGTTCTTTTCCAAGCTTCCTGCTGGGATATGCTTGATGAAAGTCATCTGTATTATTCTGTCGTCGTCTGTACAAAAGAGCTATTGAATCTAAGCGCTACTAAGACGTTTCATTGGAAGTAGACAAGGACTGAATTAACTTAGTGAAGCACAGTTACTGAGCGCTCACATACTGTAGTTTGCTGTACAATCACTCATCCGCTGCTTTTATAAAATTTGCGCTGCGATTCCTGATCTGTTAGCAATTACGCCTGTGGAGAAAAACATCAATAAGTCTAATCAGGTCTTAAAACCTCTGGAGGTCTTTGTTAATGAAGCAGTCTTGCTACCGTCACTTTACAGGAAATATGTGTTTTCCTATTAGAAATTAAGACTGAGGAGCAATTAGCTTTCCAGTATATCATGAAGAGCTAGAAACTTCAGTGCTTTGATGGTTTCCGGCTCCAAAAACAGGCTATTGATTAATTATGATTGCAAAACAAATTCCGCATTGCCTGATTGTGTCTTGTTCACCGTTAGGTATCATAAAATACCCAAGTAGCGCATTTCCATTTAGACAGCATATTTCCAGCACACATAACGATGAGCGCTCATTTAATTAGAGAGCTTTTTCCCCTCCTTCAACTTTGAGAGGGTGTACACCATTGTCACAAGCCTTTTAATGACTGAATCCTGCTTTGCCGTCTCTGCCGGTGTAATTAGCTTGAAATGTGATTACATACAACGATGCCACTGAGATTTCTCTCCATTTCCACTGGCAAATTGAGGTCCTCGCACCTTAAAACAGGGAGGCTGTCTTCTACGCGTACAAATACCATGCGCAAATGTGGGTTGTGTGTGTCTTTCTTTTATCGCTTGTTGATGTCTGGAATCCTTCTTTATTCCCCGCACACCAGTAACAAACTGAAAACGGACAGTTTTTATGATCGTTTCCATATAAACATTTAAAGAAAGAATGGATAAGTCTGAATTCTGTTTGTGTTGTGTGAGGGTTTTTAAAGTAACCTCAGAATCAAATATCTTATACTATCAAATAAGTGCTGGTGCTCGACTGGAGGATATATTCTCCTCTTTCATAAGTTTTTCCATTGAGCCAAACTGCACTTTTCTGTTGTTTAAGAATTTATTTTGACATCTAAAGAAAAAGAATTAATCACAAGCTGTCTTTGATTAAATGTTTTTACACATACATAGTTATATTTATAAATAAAATCATTTAATTTACTTTTGATTAATTTAGGGAAGTCTTTGTAGGTGACAAATATACAGTTCAAAATGTTTACATTTTTTTTTAAAGAAAGGATGCATTAAATTGATCAAAAGTTATTTCTAAATATTTAAATATTTGTGTTCCTGTAGCTCAATTGGTAGAGCACTGCGCTGTCGAGCGCAAGGTTGGGGGTTTGTATCCCCGGGAACACATGATAGGTAAAAATTGATAGCCTGAATGAACTGTAAGTCGCTTTGGTTAAAGGCATCAGCTAAATGCAGAAATGTAATTTAATTTAATTTAATTTAAATTTAATATTTCGATTTCTAATATGTGCTATTCATGCTGAACTTTATTCTATTCATCAAATATTTTTGAAAAAAAAGAGACAAAAATCCCAAAATTCATATTAGATATTATTAGAAAGATCATGTGACACTGAAGACTGGAGTAATGGCTGCTCAAAAATCACAGGAATAACTTACATTTTAAAATACATTTAAATAGAAAATGGTTATTTAAAAATATAACTTTTTATTTACACTGGATTTCACTTTATTTGATTATTTTACTGTATTTATACAGTATTACTTAATTTTTTTTGATCAAATAAATGCAGCCTAATTGAGCAAAAGATACTTTTTCTAGAATAATTTTTTTTTTTTTTTTATTGCAAAGAAAATACATGTAATTAAATTTTAGAATGGGGAAAACAGTGGGAGAATCAGTGTCTGGAGAAGATGTGTAAGTCACAAAAATATGAATGAAAAAAGTTGGAAAAGGTTTATGTATAAGCACTGCGTACCTGGACATGGTGTAGTATTGCACTCCTGATACTCCTGGGCAGGCCCCAGGCAGGTGATTCCTCCATATTTGGGTTTGGGGTTGGAGCAGGTGCGTTTGCGGTTTCGGACCCCCGAGCTGCAATCCCGACTACATTGGCTCCAAGTCCCCCAGGCGGACCAGCCTCCATTTACGGTCAATCCAGAGATGCGTCCAGAACGCAGCAAATCTCCTAAAACAAGAATAAACAGATTCAACTCCTGGGAAATCATGGGAATTTGTTGCTCTTCAATAAACCCAGACAAGGGTTTTCAATTTCAGAGATTATTATTTCAACAAATATTTCAATCTATATATATATATATATATATATATATATATAAAGATCCAGACCACCTCAAAAGAATAGCTCAGATAGCAAAATGGATTTTCACATCATAGTTATCCATGCAATTCACAACTTTTCCTGTATTACTGTATTGTGCCAGAACATTTATCTGATCACACACACAGTGTTTTTGCTGTCTGTCTGCACCGTGACCTCTGTGTTTGTACCTCTGACCTTGAGCGAGATCCATCTGTGACAGTCCCTGTGAGCCACAGCCATTTATCCATTCTGAGCAGGCGACAGTGCTACATGGGTCGACCTTTAATCTCTCCAGCACCAGAGCACACAGTCCTCTCAAAGGTAATAGACTACTTCATAATCTACTCACACCTCAAAGTGGGGCGCCTGGCTCTGATGGCTAATGGCAAGGGAACACAGGTGTCAGTGCATGCTAGACCCGCAGGTAAACAAACTGTGCTGCGTTCAATGACTTTAACCAAGAAATGACAGACTACATTGATTTTTAGGAAAGTATAAAGTCGCATTTTGGAATTGGATTTTGACTTCGCTATGCTTTGCTGGTTGTTAAGATCCCACGCAAAGTAAAGAAGATAAATTGTGAAAAAAGGCAGCGCTTATGCATACACACTGAACTTTCCCAGTCGTGTGTTAGACAATAGGATGCCGAGCGAGATGGGTGGCACTATATCCTGCACAATCAAGAAAATGAATAGCTCTTGTGGATTAAGAATGTGGCTTTTACGCAATTCCCCAGAGCTGTTGTAAACTGTCTAGCGGTCACCGGCGCTCATTAAAAGTTAGGGGGTGGGCAATTAGAAACGACTCCCTGATGGGTCTGCATAGAGGGTGGTTAACGCCTCTGCAAATACATGTAATTACAATGACATATAGCATTATAGCATCGCAAGAAGCATTCGCGACACAAACGGTCAAGTAAAAAGTGTGGGGTGCTCATAAACAGTGGTGTCCAAAAGTCTTAGAACACTGGTAAAAAATGCTTCTCTGTTTTTATTTCTGTTCTATTTCTTATTTTTACTATCAAATATTTTATTAATTATACATTGTTTAATAAATGTGTAATTACTGAATATAATTTAACAGCTTTTTAAATGAGAATTTATATTAATTTGTAATTAATAAATGTAATTTAAGTTTTTTTTTAAATAATGGATGATTTATAACTACTGAATACAATTTAACAGCTTTTTCAATTAGATATTACATTAATTTGTAATAATTAAATATAATGTAATAGTTTTCTAAAAATGTATATTATATTAAATATATTTTTTTAATAGTAAAACTATTCTAATAGTTTTTATTAATTGATAAATTATATTATTTGCAATTTTCAAAAATAATGTTTTTAAATACAAATTCAATATATGCAAAATGTATTAATGTAATTAAATAAAATTTGTGTATAAATTACACATTACCATAATTTGAAAAAAATTTTTTTTTTTTTTAATAAAATCACAATGTCACTGGTTTGCTTCGGTTTTGCTTCAACAAAAACTGCACTTGAGATGCATGAGCTGAAAAAGTTTAAGTTTCTATTCAGTTTTACACTTTTTTAATCACAGGTTTTCAGACGCATGCTCAGACTTTTTGGGCCTGACTGTGTAAGTTTGCGAACAGAATCACAGAAAGTGAGATTTTCTATTTTGTATCCAAGGACGTGTGTGTAATGCACCACAGAGAAATTTGCCAGCTGAGATCCTAAGGTCTGCAGAATCTGACACTGAGTGGGATTCTAACTGATGGCAGATCTGTAGGGAACCGACAGTAAATAGCCTTGGAGATAACAGCCGCTTCTGAGAAAAGGAGGAGGAAAGAAAGAGAGAAAGAAATAAAGAAAAAAAGAGAATGACAGAGAGATGGAGCTGTCCGTGCAACATGGTATTTAGATGAGAAAAAAGTGCTAAAGTCACACGTTAAAATGATGTGCTATTGTTTGGAAGATAAATGAAGGCATCACTCATAGCCAAATTACAAACCTGGACCATCATCAATATGCTGCAAAGAAACTCAAGGTTTTAAGATATGTAGCTTGACTGTTTGGCAGCATTTTCACTCTAGCCACTGCCATTACTCCAGCAAACAAATAGATATAATGGTGCATGTATTGATTTTTATTGTACTGAAGGTTAAGCGTTAAACACTTGCACTAAAAGAAAAATGGTGCTATATTGTAACGAAAGCTACAGAAGCCTTTTCTTGCACACTAAAAATTTGTAATCGCCCTCTAAGTTTCGTTGTTCCTTCAATTGCAAAGTATTACCTAATTTTTACAGTTTGTACCTGTCAGTGCATAAGCTACCTAATTTAGACTGACTAATCAGTTAGTTGCCTGAACAACTATTAACATAACTAATTAACAAGAATTAGGCTGGTCTGAGGTTCACGTGTTTTTTTAGGGTTTGGGCATATAAGAAACATTTTGTTTTTCTATTGCAATATATTTTAAAATGCCATTTATTTCAGTGATGCAAATCGTCTCAGTTACATATGGTAAGAAGCCACGATGACAGACGAACTGGCATATTGCTTAGACCATGTGATAGACCAGTCTGATTCGAGTGTAAACTAAACGAGCCAATGCACGCTGGCATGCAATTATTGCATCCAGCTGCAGATGATCACAGCGTAAGTATAAAGAAAGCAGCAGGTGCATTACATACCAGGTTTTTGCTTTGGTGGCACAGCAGCCGTGATGTCTTCGTTCCCTCCTTCAGGGAATGAGGGTTACCATACGTAACTGAGATGTTCCCTTTCAGTCTGTCGCTCTCGACATCACATTGATGGAGGAGCTTGACAGAGTCTACAGTACAGACACTCTTGAGTAGTTTTATCAAGCAAATACTAACCGGGGCCTCTCAGTGCCACTACACATTTGAGGTGAGAACACAGGAGGATACCAGCTCCACACGAAGGCTATAGAATCCAGCAAACATGTTGGGGGTCGCCCAGCCCGCAGCTCTACAAATATCTGTCAGCGAGGAGCCACGAGCCAGCGCCCAGGAGGATGCAACACTTCTAGTTGAGTGAGCTCACAAACTGAATGGGCAGGGCACACCCTGTGCCTGATAAGCCAGAGTGATGGCATCCACGATCCAGTGGGCCACCAATTTTCATGCTCATTTGCTGCTCAATAAACATTTATTTTTAGTATCAATGTTGAAAGCAGTTGTGGTGTAGTGCTGTTTAATATTTTTGTGGAAACGGTTATGTACTACCATTTGAAAGTTTGGGGTAAATAAAGAACTATAAAACTTTTATTCAGGAAGGACACAGTAAATTGATTAAAAGTGTCACATGATCCTTCAGAAATCATTCTAATATGAAATATTTCTTAATATTACCAATGTTGAAAAAAGTTTTGTGAATAGAGTGGATTACATTTGTTTAAGGATTCTTGGATGAAAAGAAGTCATTTATTTGAAACTGAAAGCTTTTGTAACCTTATACATGTCTTCAATGTCTCTTTCAATTAATTTAATGCATCCTTGACAAATAAAAGTATTTAACTCTTAAGAATATATATTATGTACTGTAGTTTATATGTCTGAATGCATATGCCTATAGCAGTAACATTATAAAGGGGTGGAATCTTTTTTTACCATGTAAAATGGCTAAAAGATAAAGCCCAGTGCACTCTCTGCATGTTAATTTAAGCACTGCTGAAAATGTGTTAGACTGTCATCCATTCACACCTTTAATAATCTTAGAGGACAGAACCTTTAAACTTATAAACACTAGTAAATTAACTGATGACCATCAAGGTTTGAACAAATACAGGCAGTAGTTTATCAAAGAAAGTGATGTTGTTATCTGACATTGTTTTAGATTTTCATTCAGGTTAATCTACTTCTTATAATTAAGTAAACGGACTGCAGCTCACTAAGCAAAGCACCTGAATCTGTGTAAATAAAGGCCAGCTGCTGCGGACACTGATAAATTTCTTTAATTTGCTCCTAAAAGAGACTGCAGAGAAATCAGGGAACCTTATCTGCACAAAGCCGATTTATATTTGCCTTAAAAAAACTTAAACTGACATCAAATGCATTTCCAATCTGAAAATGTCAGCCAGGGCTGATTCTACTCATCTTGTTTCTTTCATAATGTTGATATTAGACAGAGACAGATGCTCAGACCTCCAAGGCTTGACAAAATAGCAACAAACACGTGACTTCTACTTGACAAAGCCAAGGTGACTTCCAGGGACCTGCTAACTCAGTTTATCTACAGACAACTGAATGTCCTTGTGTTTTAATAAATACATTTTACAAAAAGAAAAGAGCAAATTTTTACATAATATGTAGCATTTAACACAAACTACAACCCATAAATAATCCAATCAAATTTCCACCCAAATAATCATCTTGCAGTAATTCTATGAGTTTGATTGTGTAATCATTTAATGTAACCACATACAGTCATTCCTCCACTCTAGATTGTTCCACATGAACTCTATGCAATGAGATGCTGTGCTTTATCACACGGCATGGCTTACGAATTCAAATCAATATGGGCCAGCCGAGACGTGAGGGAAAATCTTGGCCAAATGGCACCCCATTCATTTCGGAACTCATCTTCCCTTGTGGCTTCACTGACATCAACACATATCTTTAGCATGGAGGTGATTATGGGACTAGGCCTGCTCTGTACGATATGCAGTACGTTAACCACTGTCCACAAAAATCTGTTATGATAGGGCATGCAACAGTACAGCTAGGTGCTTCAAGCTAAATATGCAAAAATTATTCATGTGTATGTTGGGCATTTAATATTCATGAATTATATTGATGCAGCACTGATGAATCATTTAAGTGTCAGAGAAATACAGATTGCGTGCAATACGAAACAGAAAATTTTAAACTAACATTGTAGATAATTCTTACACCTCTAAAAGTGCTGTGTGTGCGCTCGTATATGCATGCCAATGTAAAGAGTTTTCTTATACTCAACAATACTATATTGAATTGATCAAAATTGCTGTAAGAACAGTAATATTGTGAAGTGTATTGAAATGCAAAATAACATAGCCATAACAGTTGTAATAGCCATAACTCAAGTCTACATATTCATAGGTTTCATGTGACATCACACAGTTTTGTGGCTGCCATTTGTAGCACCAAATTGCAATCTGCTGTACTGTGCTCTGGGCTGATAACAGCAAATCAAAACGAATTATTTACTAAGAGTATATATGGGATTTTTATGATCAAATATTTCTTGTAGGCAAAGATGCATCTGTAAATTTTTTGTATTTTAGATGGCAAGTTTGTGATGAAACTTGCAAAAGCTTAAATTCGCATGCGAGAAACATTAGTTATGCTCCACCTGAAGCTAATAAATCAATTAAAAGTTATTTTTTTATTTTTATCCTTGATGTAAGTACAGTTATGTGAGTCTAGAATATTCACGCTGCACTAAACTTTGACGAACAACACTCCAGGAAAACAAACAGATGAGGAAGAGGAGGAGGATGATGGTCCAGCACATAACGTTAAAAAGAGAAAGGTCTGTAGTTTTAGTTCCACATTCTTATTTTTATGAATGTAACTGAATGTAATTATTTCAAGAGGGGTGCCATTTGGCCGAGACATGAGGCAAAATCTTGGCCAAATGGCACCCCATTCATTTCGGAACTCATCTTCCCTTGTGGCTTCACTGACATTAACACAAATCTTTAGCGTGGACGTGATTATGGGACTAAGCCTCCTCTGTACGATATGCAGTGCGTTAAACATTAAATACGTTAAACATTTCATTTATACTTCTCTGACTGGACTACCAAGGAGCATTTAGAGTCGATGAGAAAGTAAGTTCAAGTAAATGTCTGCACTGATCATGATTATACTATGTAATAAATTGATTTCTGTCATTATTTACATTATTACATCAATTCAACCTCTTTTCGTTTTTTCCGAACCACTGACTTGTGTTTTTCTCCAGAGCTCAAAAGAAGATACTTTGATGAATGCTGGTAATCTAAACCAACAAGTTTGTCACATGTAGACGACATAAAGGGAGTAAATGATTTACATTTTTGGGTAAACTGTCTCTTTAATTACGATGATACACACTTTAAATTTCAATACTGGACACAACCATGTAACGTGCTAGAATTAAATGGGTAAATAATAATAAGTATTTATTATAATAAGGGAAGTCATGGCCTAATGGTAAGAGATTTGGATTTGTAATCCAAAGGTTGTGACTTCGAGTCTCGGGCTGGCAGGAATTGCAGGTGGGGTGAGTGAATGTACAATGTTCTCTCCACCCTAAATACCTGAGGTGCCCTTGCTAACTGAGGTGCCCTTGCATAAATGGCTGCCCACTGCTCTGGGTGTGTTCACGGTGTGTTTGTATCATGTCACTTTCAGTAAATAGTCTTTCAGACAAAATGTGCTTTAATACAATATAGGTGCATTCAGTTAGATCTTTAGTAATAGATACTTGTGCATTATGTGCTCTTTACAGGTGCAGAAATGAAAGCTCACAAGCAAAGAATTCACTGGACTTAGATGACGAAGACATGCTGCACAATGACCCACAATGAGCAACAACCAAGAACAGTATTCACTGATTGCTTTCAAAATGTATTCATGCTAACAGTTAGGTAATTATTATTTAAATTATTTTATGAAGTACAAATTACTTAATTCCAAAACTTTGCGATTTACAAATGTTTTTTTTTATGTTTTAACCTTTATTCAATGTTATGTGTTAAGTGTACATATAAATGCATCATTCATTCAAGTAAATGCATGGGTAGTTTTGCAAAATGTGTTAAATACTTTATCTACACTAATTGTAGAGCTGTTTTTTGCTGTAATTGCATAGTTTTGTAAATAAATTGTTTTGTAAATACATTTTCCTCATGCCAGCTTGGTAAAGCTAATTATTTAATTAAAATTGCTTCCATAATGAGATGTTTATAGATTTGTTACGTTATGCTAATTATGTATTATAATCTATAGATTTAAAATGAAAGTAAATGTTTTGTCTAGGGAACATTAATGAACGTCCTGTGCTGCGCAACGGGCCAAGTCCGACTTAGATGACGCAATGTCTGCAAGTTACGGTTGTCGCATCTGGTCCGGTTGATTCGGCCCAGAATCTGAAAGTGAGTACACAGGCATCCAGGCCGGGTGTGGCAGATGGATCTGGGCCGATGTCTCTAGCAGGTTAAAATTTAACCGAAAATGACCCGAGTGTAAGGAGAGTAAATGTGTATTAGGTACAGTTAGATGTAAATAGCCTATCATTAAATGTCAAATTGGTAAGTTTTCACAAGACTTTACTGGAGTCAGCAGTTTGCTTGACCGTGTAAATAAGGATCTAATCCTAAAGTATATATTTTTTTAATACCATTTTTTTTGTTGTTGTTGGTGAAGTGTTATTTCAGTTTCCGATAAGCGAGGAGAGGCTACGCAAGGTACTAAAGATGGTGGCCGCAACAAAAAGTCACGTGACTGAAACCCATGAATATACTAATCTATACACACACATTTATAATGTTACAAAAGTTGACGTTGCTGAAGTCCAATGCTGGTCTTATAGAGGGTCCTATAGAGGGCGCAACAGGATAATAAGTCTTTGAAGGACTTCAACATTTACGCTCCGTTTCCAAACAATTAAAATGACAAAAAAAATTATTCTCCAAAGGCTCCACAAGACCGGTGATTATATTACTGGATGGTTGAAATTGAACGGGAGAATGCACATTTTAAACAGTCTATTGTACAGTAAATTAATCGCCGTTCTTATCTAATGCACTGCTGCACTCTAACACACACACATAGGCTACAGACAGTAGCTTGTACGTAACGCACAGATCGTGAGCACACAGAATCATTCAGCGCGGAAATGTACTGTCAACACTGTTCTGTGATTTCTCACAGCGTCACTACTACTAGAGAGACACTGTCATGTAAAATTAATTCACACATGCAATCGCTCTCACTAATGCATTCATATAAATGTAATCTTTACTGTGCTACTTTATCTATGTCTGATTTAGAACAAGCAGAAATCTATGAGAAATAAAATGACTTAAAGGCAAAAGAACTGATAAAAATGAGCTGCTATAAGAGCAATAACCATGTTGGCAGCGCTGTGTCATTAGCCATAGCTGTGCAAAAGGGGTTTGTCACAGCTCCAGACTTATTTGTTCATCACATAAAAATCGACTTGAAAACCTCAACCCCTAATATACATACGTATGTTTGCATGTGTATGCATGTGTTCGCATATATATATATATATATGCGCAAATGCAAATATTCTATATGCAAATGGAAAAGCTGCATTTAAAAACAACAAAAGACTTCCACAAAGTACGTAGCAATTTAAATGTTTTTGTGCTGTCCTTTATATGGGTCTGAATGTTTATTTTTTCGTTTTGTCATTTTAGCTCAGTCGCTTGTAAAATAGAATGGAAATTAGCGAGATGGAAAAGCAAAGAAAATAGCCTAAAAGAGTTCTTGTCATTAGCTTTGTGTGTGGCATCTCTTAGTGAATGTCTGTTGAAGATCAGAGCTTGACTGTAGAATGTGAGTGTCTATAAACATCACTCAAAAACAGACTTCACTGTTACAGGGTTTTCACTGCATATATTTGTGTGATATCTCGGTGCCACTTTGACTCTCGTAACTCGTCAGTTAACAGCTTGTTTAGAAACCGCAACTAGTTCACAGATGTGAAACCTAATGCAGGGAGGCAAACTAAAATTAAATTAAGTGCAAGTGCTGCACTTTGACACCAACAGAAGACCCTCAACCACTGCGAGATATTACATTCGCTGATTTGACTTCATTAGCATGTTCCTCGTGTCTCTCTGAGGAAGAATGCAGCCAAGAGCACTTGTGTTGGGTGAGACAACACTCCAAAAACTGATGTAGTGAGCCCACATTGATGAGAGAAAGAGAGAGAGAGTGAACGAAAGAGAGAAGTACTGGAGCACATCATGTTGTCTTTCCACCGATGGACAAATAGATCAATTGAGTTGCCTCAAAGTCACTATGGGTTCATTCCATAAAATACATGGAGAAAAAGCAGGATGAGAGGAGAGAAAAGGAAAAAGCTGAGTGACAAATGATGAATCACAGGGAAGAGAGACAGAATGAGATCTCACCGTCTGTGGAGCATCCCGTGGATCCGTCGCTGGAGCAATACCTCATCTCAATCCGCTGTCTCCCTACTTCCAGCAGGCTGGGCTCAGGGACCCTCGCCTTACAGGTGTACCTGAACCGCTGCTCGTAGTGGCCTCCATTGTCAGAGATATTCACCGGCGTCCAAGGGGTCCAGGGAGTGGTCTTCTTTAGATCTGGGCAAGGGAGGGTATTACAGGACTGGAATTCCTGTACAAAGCAGCAAAATATATAATTATACATTTATTCTTTATATAATCAATACAATACTTACAATATTTCAATTGCATTTCATATTGTCTATATTTCTGAATCATAGAATATAGAATTGATTATAGAATTATAATATAATTTATTTTAAAAATTATAATAAAATATATAATTATAAATGCAAAGTATTACTTTGATAAAAAACAAAAAAACCTGTAAAAACAGTAGTATTGTGAAATATTATAATTTAAAATGAATGCAATTACCACAGTCTTCAGTATCACATGATCCTTCAGAAATCATTCTGGTTTCTGAAGGATATTATATTATACAAATAATATTATAGCAATTATTATTGGCTGTCAATAATCAATAATGGTTCTTATTATGATCGATGCTGTTTTTGTTGCTTAACATTTTTGTGTAAATTATAATACATTTTGTTTATACTGTACTTTAAATTCATTTAAATTACAATTCAAAATAACAATATTAAAATAAATTACACACATATTTTATTGTGTAATAGTGTACTAGAGTTTCCACAAAAATATTAATAAACTAGATTGTTGATAGTAATAAGAACCACACACACACACACACACACACACACACACACATATAGCCTAAGGCACACCTGTGCAATAATCATGCTGTCTAATCAGCATCTTGATGTGCCACACCTGTGAGGTGGATGGATTATTTCGGCAAAGGAGAAGTGCTCACTTACACAGATTTAGACTGATTTGTGAACAATATTTGAGAGAAATAGGCCTTTTCTGTACATAGAAAAAGTCTAAGATCTTTGAGTTCATCTCATGAAAAATGGGGGCAAAAACAAAAGTGTTGCATTTATAATTTTGTTCAGTGTATATATAAAACATTTATGCTGAGAATGATCCTTGGTGATTTGTTGCCATTTTGCAGGCGCATATGAAATATTTCCAATGCGCTCTTTGCTGAACATCGCAAGTCGCAAACAAGTCAAGCGGAAAAGGTCATTGATCAACTTTAATTTATGGCCTGTGAGGAGTAAAAGGCTCTGAAATATGTGGAAATAAATAAGCAGCACATTTTACACAAGCTAAATGACATTTCGATTTGAATGGAAACTCAAAGGACTAACAAAAAGAAAGAAATTGTCACTGGCATGGGACAGCTCAAATGAGCGCTGTCTGTTCTAACATCTCGTCCGATGCTGGTGGGGAGGGCAGCAAACCTCTTCAATTCTTGATCGTTTTATTGCATTTCTATAATTGATATGACATCTACACTGCCTCTATCCTTGATCTGTACCAGCAGTTATGAGCTTTCAATCTTTTGATTTATGATAATGTAGAGCGTCTTTTGATACCAATGTCTAGCACTTGAGGCAGTCAGATTCATGTCCTGACACCTTAATAAATTCGCCTGAAACAAGGAGCTATAGATTTCCTGTAAATCATATGTGTTCATTTGGTTGAGTGGGGAGCCGTGTCCATTCTCGCTGCATTTATTTATGCTTAAGAGACCTTGAATGACTGCCAGACCTTGGCAAAACAAGATAAAAGTCCTTTTTGTTCATCTGTCAGTCTGTCAGACGGAGGGAGAGCTGATGTGAAGCGGTCAGACGGCTGTCTACCTCACTTCCCCTCCCTCCACTCGTCTCTTCTGACCTCCGTTCTCCCAAGGACAGGGAGCAGCAGAGGTTAAAATATGGAAAGGTTTACCCATTGTTTGCTGTGCGATCTGACCATCTGTTTTTGTTTTCACACTTCTCTTTGTTAATATTTAATAACGGTTAATAAACAGATGAGCTGACTCAACACTTTTTACCTCACTGTGCATCAACACTTCAGCTAGAAAGGCTCTAAGACAGAGATTTTTGCAGTCTGTTTTCTCTCAGACAAAGGAGGGTGTTGGGTGTTAGTGTTGTACTTGTGTGACTACGCATAGAGAAATGTTCATGGTAGGCTGCACTCTCTCAAAACACAAAATCGAAACGAGTTACCCAATAATTACACGGTTCCACTCACACTCAATGTCTAGATGCCTCCACAAATGAACAAACTACAAGTAGAAGCTGTATTAAGTCTATAGTTATGTAAACATGCCATTAAAATATTAAATAATTTGGTTCTTTAGCTTTAGCTTTTTATCACTAGCCAAGTTTCCATCTCGTTTTTGCGCTGTTTTGTTATCGACAAAGAGAATATGCGTAAAAAAAATTCCATCCACCTGGCCAAAAATGGTGTGCGTGATGATGTCATCCAAAAAATAAAAAAAATAAAAAAATAAATGTAAAAAAAACAATTGTCGCATTTCTTTTAGAGTATAGCAAAAAAATGCCCTTGAGCTGTTTTATTTAGATTCTCGATAATCAAACATTATTCATAAATAGGTGCACTTGTATTAGCCTGCCATTATTTTTCTGATTAACTTTTAGAGGAAATGTTCATTTTGGTTGTTTTATTTCTCCTAACCAACAACCGGCGGTCGTTAAACCATTAGTAACCGACAAGATTATGCTAAATTACAATTAAGTGAGATTTGAATTGATATGTGGCTGTGACCCAATAAAAATACCCAAATTTGTTTCCTGGAATTAATTTTATATACGCAAAAAGCAGCATAAACACACTGCACATTTTTCGAGGTGTATGCAAGATAAGTTTAAAACAGACTGATTTACAGCATAGTGCGAGTCCATCAGTTTACACTGCAGTGTAAACTGATGGACATACAGAATCATACCTGAAACAGAAAGCTAATAAACACAGTAATATTCCCTCGTCAATTCCGAAACTGTAGGAAACACATATCTGCATGAGAAGCGTTTATTAAATGGGGGAAGGGTGGGATCTCAAAATTAAAGATGAAACATGCAACATAATGCCAGCAGAAGTCACTCATACTTCATTAAATGAATAACAAACAGTTAATTCTGCAGAAATACATAATAAATGAAAGCGTTTTGATGCTTTATTATTGATTGATTATGCTGCTAAAGGTGTTGCCCAGTCATACAGAGAACCGTTGGGGGAAGTGGTCATAGGTGTGCTGTATCCTTATTCATGAAAAAAAAAAAAACACAGTTGCTGACGAATCAGAATCGCGGAACGGAACAGTTTATATATATATATAAATTGCAAACTATATATAAAAATATATGTAAACTGTCTGATCCGAAATGTCTGATCACTTAGAAAAGTAATACCACACCTCTCCTCAAGAGTCTGTTGGATGTAACACAAACGGTGTGGGACTGGGTGAAGAAACAAACACTTCGATAGTCTTTCTGGTTTCCAATAAAAAAATAAGCAGCCATCAGAAAATTCATGAACTTTCATTCATCGCAAAGCATCCCTGCAACAATCTCTCTTCGAGGGTATTAGGTGAAAGCGATACTGCAGAAGAATGCACTCAAACACATCGACTTTGGTGCTGATGCTACATTGGATTCAATGAGGTACTGTACATGTTCTCACCAGCTGGGCGAATGCCTACATATGAGCAGCACATCATAATGGTGATTTTTAACGGTTACTGATGTGTTGATTTACGCAGCCAGCCAGCTTCTGAACCATCCCTCCCATGTTGTCTAAAATTTGAAAATATGACATGACCTACACCAAACAAAATCAATCAATCCATTTTTTCCCCCGATGATGTTATGTGTGGATAATACACCCTCTCGGAGTGTTTGAGCTCATTCCCACTCCTCTATCATTACTCATCCCACTCACGTTTTTCATTTCTATAATTCTCCATCCATCTCACTTTATCCTTTCTTCCTTTCCTAATTCTCTATTGTTCCATTCTTGTTTTCCCACAGACAGTCTATTCATTATCCCCTACACTCTCAATCTTTTTCAGACTTTCAAACTCCCTGTTTTCATCCTCAGAATTACTGTATCACCTAAAGTTCTCATCCGTCACTAATGCGTTATAGGTAGAGAACGCAGGGGTTAGGGGATGCCCTTACGAAGCTCTGCTGGACCCCGCTCAGTCTCCAGGCATCTGCTGACTAATGAGTAATCCCACCTGCACTCTCTGGAGCTTTCTAACATCATTACATCCACTCTGCACACACAGACACAGCCCTCAATCCTTTGTGTCCACACAAAAATACAGCATTTCAGCAAATACGTGTGTGTTGGTCATAATTGGTCATTCTAAGGCTCCCATCTTTGACGCTATATCCCCCAACTCCTATGAGATATGCAGCCTCTAGTATGTTTTACAGAAAACAACAAACTCCAATCCATTAAGCAGGTGTCGCTGATCGCATTCATTACCGGCAGTTCACCTGAGAGATGCCGGCTGGCCATTCCACAATGGACCACCAAGACAAATAGTCTCAATTAATAGTACAGAAAAGCGTACAATCAGTCAAGCAAGACTACGGAGCGCAATACACTCCATCAGGGGGTCTAATGAAAAATGCTGTCATTTGGGAATGTTCAAATTCCCTGGAGGAAACTTGTCTCTGTATGACCACAGCGTTGGGTAAATTTATATCCACACTGCACAGTCATCGTAGAGAAATGGAATGCAGGGTTTTTTATGGGCTGCGGATGGTTTTATGTAGTAGTTGGAAATATATTTACAAGAAATTAATAAAGAAACTCAAGATCATCCAAATGCTGTCATAAGAGATAAAACTCCTGAGGCACTGAACTGCACACAAGGTACACATAGACCAGAGGTGTACAAACTTGGTCCTAGGGGGCTGGTGTACTGCAGAGTTTAGCTCCAACCCCAATTAGACACACTTGAACCAGCTAATCAAGCTTTTCCTAGGCATACTAGGAACTTCCCAGCAGGTGTGTTAAGACAAGTTGGAGCTAAACTCTGCAGGACACCGGCCCTCAAGGGCCGAGTTTGGGCACCTCTGATAAAGGCCTTGGTTTATTATGAAATAAAAAGTATTAATTTGTTTGTGTATTTTGGGTGACTTAAGAATAATTGTTCAAATGACCAAGCTATTTGGAAAAATCATTTAAAAATAATTTTTTTTTTATGTGGTAGTTGTATGCTTACTAATGACATTTATTTTATTTTAATTATAAATTTTATTTAATATACAGTAATTAAGGCAAGTTTCTCTCAACCAGGTGGCCTCAGCAATCTTACAAAGGTACGAATAACAATATTAATGAATTCAAGTAAATTTTAATTATTAATAAATTAAAATAACTGATTAAAATAATTAAAATATTACAGGTAGTTAATAAATAAAAAGGTAACTGAAATATTAAAAATGAAATCTTTATTTTATTTCATTCCTCCCTCATTAACTGACTGATGATTGATTTTTATCCAACACAGTTCTATACAGATTTAATATTCTAAAATAAAAGTATTATATATATATATATATATATATATATATATATATATATATATATATATATATATATATATATATATATATATATATATATATTATATAATTTATAATGCATTATTATATAAAATTCATATGATATTAACAACTGAAACTGAAATTTTGCGAGATCATCTGCAATGATTAAACTGAAATACCCAGGTACACACTGAAGTTACATCTCACTAAAAAATTATTAACTGAATTATTTACACTAGCAATGTGTCTGCGGTCATCATGTGCAGTTGCAAAAGAGTTTGTTTTTGGTATAAGACATCTTATTTTTGCAATTACATAAATATAATTACAACTAAGAAAAAATGTTTTAAATCCTTACACTTAACAATGTACTTCACATATTCACAGATTTCCAGCAGCCCTAAAGTGATGGTAATGTTTGAGTCTGATTATCAAAGCATCATTACACTGAACATGAAGGATCTCATAAACAAACAACCTAGTAATTGTTGCCAGGTACTCATTATTATGTTTCGGTCTACTCTGACACCTGGCTACATTCATGTGGGCTTTATCACTATCATTACAGAGAGGTTACAAGCATTGTGACAAACCAACCCCCTGTAAAATTACCATCTGACAGACACATCATGTTTTTATTGTGTCTGACAAAACAACCAACATCTAGTATGGGAATTTTTCAGAAAATGATAACAGCTGTTTATACATAAGGGCCATGTCAGAGCTCGGCAATCATCAATAACAGAAAATAATACGAAAGTGGCTTATTAACTGAAGCTTGCTTGCTTAACTTCGTGCTTACAGGGCACACAAATAGCACACATATCCAAATCAGGCAACGCACCACCCTGGTACCCACACACGTATATAATTATATATATATATATATATACACATATATATAGCAGCATGATGTTGCTGCCCTCGCAGCCTCAGTAGCATTCCTAGGATACTTCAGTGTCTTGGTGTTTTCGGTGTCGTCTACGTTGTGATGGATCTGAGGCAGCTGGCCTTGAGGCTAAACACGCACACAATTTGCCAGAGCATTACCATTAGGACTGACAGGAATGTCTGAACTTTCTCTTAAGCCATTGTGTCTCCCAGGTGCCATTGATCAAGCAGCAAAGATCGAAATGGTTGACAGCCTTGATTTCTAAACCGAACAGAGTTTATATAGCAAATTAACTATTTAAAGCTGTTCCAGGTTTTTGAAATCACCCAAACCACTTCCACGAATAGCATGACACCGTGGTCATGTGAGCTGGACTTATTCTAAACTAGCAGTGAGTGGGTGACTGGTTTTAAAAGTAGATCAAGAATATCACAGCTAACTCATGAGTGGAAAATCCCAGCTTACTCTTGCAATGCTAATTCACATGGCAAGCTCCTCACAGCTTTCTAAACAAGGAAATGCATTTCGGTATAGTGTGTTTATGTACTGTAGATATATGCAGATATGTTCACTACCGTTCAAAAATTTGGCGTCTAAAAAGTATTTTTGACTCCAGGCTATAGTGTCACGTGATCCTTCAGGAATTTTTCTTATATGCAGATTTGGTTCAAGATCAATGTTGAAAACAGTTGTGCAACTGAACACTGCGATATCTTTAAGATTTCTTTGCTGAATAAAAAGAATTTTTTTTTTTTTTATAATTTAAATAATATACAAGTCTTGATTTTTGATCAAATTAATGTATACTTCCTAAATAAAAGTATTAATTTCTGTCATAAATACCCCCCAAAACTTATAAATCCAAAGGAAAAAGTGTGCAACTTTTGTCTGGACTGGAATTATGTGAACGTAACTTGCACACCACAGGTAGGCCATGATGCTTCTGCTGTTACTTATTGATATTTTAGTTATAAAGCCTATAAACACTGAACACACTTTTCATTTCCTGAGGTGCTCTGATAAGAAAAGGTCTCACAACAAATTGAGTAATAGTATGAAAGTGACATACAACGCTGCATCCAGGGCATTCGTTTCCGTTCTCACACATTCGTCGTCGCGACTGGATCCCACCGCCGCATGGAACTGTGCAGCGCTCCCATGGAGACCATGCTGACCAATAGACATGTGGGGGACAGGGCAGGTGCTCATTGCAGTATCTAAAGTAGATTGAAACAAACATTTCAGCATGCAAATAAACATTTATTCACAAACTCATCTCCTAGTTACTCACTCAACCCATCCTAATTATGCAATGGCCTCAATAATTGAATATGAATCCTCTGAAGCACGAATTATAAAATCACAAAGAAAAAAAAGTTAGATTTTTACTTCAAAGAAAGAATATAATGTTTTTTCATCTATTTCTTACTGTGAAATGATTGTATATTACAATAGAAACTAATTGTAAACATTTCAAAACTACTTGGTGCATCAGGCCATGATTCATTTATATGAAAGAGCCATTAAAAAAATTCATGCATAAAAAAAAGTTTTACATTTAAACAAGGAAAAACTACTGAATTCAAAACATGAGATAATGACTGGCTAGCAGTTGTGCAGGTCTCCAAGGAAAGGAAATGCCTAGGTTAACCTTAGTGTAATGAGCACTGATGGAGCAGTGTCTAGTGTAAATGAGGCCTGCAGGCAGAGCGGGGGGGGGGGGGGGGGGGTATTCTGGGCCCTTCTGTCCACTTGCAAAGCTAGACGTGTGGGCTGGATGAGTAGATGTAACTGAAAGGTAGTTGGTATAAAGGTAATTGGTATAAAGCATGATGATTGGACACACATAGTCAATCATTCCAGCTCTCATGTGGTCTCACTGCAATCAGTGGATCTTTGAAAGGAAGTGAATAATAAATGAAGTCAGCTTCCTTTTGAAGATACGCTCATAACCAGAACAAAGGCTAGGAAAATAAATCAAAAAAATAACCTCAGCCATTCTCAGCCTGTGATGACCCTAAACCAGAAAAACAATGAGTACAGATGTAACCAGGATACAAATAAAGCAGGAAAATCTGAACAAATTCTTACTGATTTTAAGTGCTAAAAACACATCAAATCCGAAAGGTAGCTGAAATCTAATTCTTTATATTTCACCCCCCCTCCCCCGACAATTATTGCAATTAATCCACACTCTGGAATCACTAAATAAATTGTGGTTAATTCATATATTGATGTTATATATTTATATATTTATTTATCCCAAATAAGAAATATATAAATAATATAATATAATATAATATAATATAATATAATATAATATAATATAATATAATATAATATAATATAATATAATATAATATAATTCTGGTCTTTAGGAAAAAGTTGCAGACATTAAAATAAAGCAGGACAAACAAAACAATTTCTGTGCATTGTGTATTATTTTTATGCATGAAAATCACTATGAAAATACCAAACTGCTGAAATAAGCTTATGATTAACGAACTTGCAAAACTGGCAAAAATATACATAAACAGTTATTACGCCTATGTGTAAAACATTTTCAGGCAAAAAATAAATGTCGGCTTAAATATTTACGACGGTTTTAACCAGGAGGTAATGCTTTGGCTTGAGTATTTAAATGAAGCCATTGTCATTCTTTTCACTACAGACATCTCTTTTTTATGTAGATTAGGCTCATTATAGTGTGAAATGTATTAAAATTTATATTTTCCAGCAGAAATTAATGCAACACTCTTCCTGCAAAAACCAAATGTTTGTATAAGGAAAGGAGATCATGGTATAGCCTTCCACATGAGCGATAGTTATCTGTAAAACTGTAGGACACTTCAGGGAAATTACACAAGATATACTTTTATTTTTCTGTGCCTGCAACCACTTTCTTCAAAAGAGATGTCTGATGATGTGTGTATATGTGCAAATTAGAAAATAAGTTTCAAATATGAAAAAGTATTCAGAAGTAGGAAACAGTACACATTCCCATTGGAGAACCACTGATCAACTTATTGTTATGTAGCGTGCAATAAAAAAGTCGAGAGATCCATATAAGAAAGATTTATAGCCAAGGGAAACCCACTGCCAATTTGCATATGCAAATAGTGTTCATTCAAATCGGATTTGCTAAGTTTAACAAGTTTGCCCCTGTTCTGGCACAAAAAAGGAGAAAGAAACAAACGATCAAAAGAACAAGAAAAAAGTGGTAATTAATAGCACATTTGAGATGGTGTATGAAAAGAATGAGGGAGCATGTAAAAAACACAATCATTTATCAAATGGATTTCAAGCAGAACAAAGTACTGGAGTGTTGCAACAACAGTTCTTTTGCCTGCAGGGGTTCTGTCTTGTTTTCGAGAGTTTCTGAGCACAAATGGATGGGAGTTGCTGGCTCTGCGTTTACAGACACCCTGTGCCGGGATAGATATATGGCTCTGGACCAGGGCTTGATTAGAGACCAGGCTATTGGGGCCATTGTCAAGGACCTCCAATGCCTCAGGCTGCATGACCGGGGACAGTCAAAAATCAAAACTAGGGCCCTCGGAGCTTACAGAGAGCTGAAGACTAGTCTCCAGGCCCCAGAGTGCTGCTGCCAAAACCAATGCTGTCATGGAACATGTTAATTGAATTTATTTCCATGTTATATCCAATACTGTTCAGAGTTTGGGGTCAGTAAGATGTCTTTTAATGTCTTATTTGATCCAAAATACAGTAAAAACCATAATATTGTAATATTGTCCCACTTTAATTTTAAGTGGCATTGACTACTATATGAATATGAACATTTGATAGAATGCACTTATTGTGTACATACCCGTTGTTACATTGTACTTACTAGGGCTGAGTAAAAAAATATCGATTTTTCTATTTTAATCGATTCTGAATGGACATAATGAAAGGGTAGTGAATTTGAACAATGCACAAGGGTTAAATAGAAAACCACACACACACACACACACACACACACACAAAAAATATATATATATTTATCTCATTTGGATTATATGTATTTATTTGTTATCCATCAAAATCAAACTATCATGTGTTTAATTAGAAAAAGTGTGAGATCTGATTTATAAATCCATCTTCTGAATCAGACTGATTTCTGAACAACAAAAGGGTGAGCGAATGAGCAGAGATTGTTGATTTTTGACTGAAGTATCACTTAAGCTGACTCTCTCAATTCAATGTCTCTTTCTCGTTTCACTCATCGAGGACATCTCATGGTGACCGACCCACAGCAGGGTTGCGTGCTGAGGACTTTGCCATCTGGCAGCGGTGCGCCGAACAGGAATAAAGTGTGACTGTACATATGAGCTGATTCTGAATACCTCTGAACAGATGCCCATTGGCTGAGCGGGACTCAAAGTAAAAAAGTCCCCTGCAGCACTAACAAGTGAATCCAAACTTCTTTCAATATCGGACAAAAGACCCCGAACTACAGAGATTTTGCAGTAGCCCGAGTAGAACAAAACCAGGAATGCTGCTTTCTTCTTTTGGTCCGAAACAGCGTCCTGCTAAGGGAACTGACAAAGCACATTTGAGCCACTAACTCGGCTCCCTTCAACCTTAAATGAAAACTGTGGGCCCAGACGCGCTCCCCGGATATGTTTTCACAGCCATTATGCACCGCTGGGCTGGTTGAGGTGTCGTATTAAAGTGCATGGGTGGTGTGAAAAACTCACAGGGGCTTGTAGACTAGTGAGACTGGAGACAAACTCAAAGCTTGCACCAGAACTTTTCTGCTGATTATTCACAGCCTTTATGGTTAGACACCTAAGGGCATCAAGTACCCCGGCGCCTTGCAGAAAGAGTGTAAGTGGGGGGCAGGAGATAGAAAAAGCAAGAGGTGGCAGAAATGGTCTGCTTCACAGTCACCTGCAAAAAAAGAAAGAAAAACTACCAATCTGCAGCGGTATTCATGTCTTAAGCCCCGTGTCTGTGTTTCTATGGTGAAAAACTGTGACATGGTCATTTTGTCCCATTTCACAGGACAGTTTTATTGCTCAGCAGTGGCTCCTTCATTTTAATTTTTTTTATTTTTTTAAATAAAGTATAAAACTATAAAATGAATGTGGATAGCATGGCTCTTATCATGAGCTTGGAATAATTAGATAAAGTGAAATTAAAAAGTTTACGACTTGTGATTTCAGACACTGGTATCTTGGCAAACCTGAGCTGAGGTTGTTATATTGTCAAAATGTAATTTTCCAAGATGAGAAAGAATAATATATTAAAAGAGCTTATTATTTTTCAGTCATGCAAAGTTATAGTACATTACATTTACAAAATGTTTAATTTGTCAGTTAAATCCAGTAATTTTTTTCTTTTTTCTTTACTACACGCACACACACACACACACACACACACACACACACACACACACACACACACACACACACACACACACACACACACACACACACACACAGGACATTATCAATTAATTTTATGGACATTTCTGGTAACCCTAAAACACAAATCAATAAAGTACAACATTCAAAATAATTATGTCCTTTTGTCATTATTATTAGTTTTTTAATATTCAGTTTCAGTTTTAAATTGATACTTCTGTTTATTTTATTTTAGTTACTTGCCAAGGCAACACTTCTAACTTTTATGTAAGTTTATCATTTAATCATTTAATTTTATTTCAATAAACAGAATAGATTTTAAATAATTTGGTTTTAATGTATAGTTCAGTCATGATACTCTTCCGCACTTCATCCAATCATTTAGTTGTTTCTGTCGACGTAACCCATTTATTCCTGAGGTTATCTAATCAATTCATTGCAGCGCGCCATGGGATTTCCCTAACCCTCCACCTTCCCCAGCCCCACCTGCCTAGATCTGCTAGGGGGTTCTTTCTATTTTCCTTGCCGCAATCTGAATTTAAGTCACTGTTTCATCTGCATTTCAGATGTATCCTCAATAAAATGCTTCCTAATAAAATGCTGTTTACCGTTTTGTTTCACATTGCTGGTCATCAATTCGGGTATTAACCAAAACCAATTATTTACCTCTAGCAGATTGAAATATTACCGTATTTTTCAGACTATAAGTCACACCTGAGTATAAGTCCCATCAGTCCAAAAATACATCATAACGAGGAAAAAAAATTATATAAGTCGCACCGGACTATAAGTCGCATTTATTTAGAACCAAGAACCAAAAGAAAACATTACCATCTACAGCCGCGAGGGGGGCGCTCTACGCTGCTCAGTGTAGGCTACATGAGCACTGAGCAGCATCTCTGGCAGCACAGAGCGACCTCTGGCGGCTTTAGACGGTAATGTTTTCTCTTGGTTCATTTCTCCTGGTTCATGTCAAATTAATTTTGATAAATAAGCCGCACCTGACTAAGTCGCAGGACCAGCCAAACTATGAAAAAAAGTGCGACTTATATACTATGTACTATATATGGTACTATATATGGAAATAATTGTAATTTTGTTCTCAATCTTGTTCTCAACCACAGCTGAGTTTAACATTGATGTCTTATACATAAGGGAGCATATTTATAAAAAATGTCTGAAGACAAAAGCCTGAAGTGTGAGTCAGGAAAAGTTGGCACCTTCAACAGAGGGACCACAACTGTTTTCAACAGATGCCTCTCTCGCCCTCTCTTCATCCCAGCACTTCAGGTCTAATTTTCAGCTGCAATGCACTGTTGCTTAGAAACCTCACACATTCTCAGGGCAGCGCAGTTTAAACATAATTCTGCCATGATTAGAAGGCGCACTATCATACCTACAGTGTTCGAGTGTCTGTGTGAAGTCTGCGGCGACACTCTCTGTAATTAAAAAGTCTTAGCATGTTTATTTTTAATTGGTTGTCAGTCACACAAATTATGGGGCAGATAAATAGAACCTCTCTCACTCCACCATTCAAGCATTTGGTTTGTGTGCTTCCAGTTATGTACTAACAAGCTTTCTAGAGATGAACATTGCATAATAGTTCATAATAGTAATAAAAAAAGCATTAAAATGAGCTGCGTTTACATATTCATTATCATCAACTGCCATGAAATCACAGCAGAAACCACATAGGCAGCAGGTAAGAATGAAAGCAACAAATAAAAGAAGCATCATGCCCTTTCAAACCTGCATGTGCCCCTTTAAATTTTGAGAGTTAAAAAAAAAAAGCATATATAACAAGCCGTCATGCTTTTCTTTACCTCTCTTCACGATTCTGGCCCACACAAACGCGTCCCCCATGGCGGGGAGTGGGGTTGCTGCAGGAACGCTGTCGGACCTGGAAACCGATCCCACAGCTGGTACTGCAAGGAGCCCATGCCGTCCATGGCGTCCATGCCCCGTTTCTGAGAATGGATATGTTACGGCAGTAATCACTAATCAAATGCTGGCACAGCTGGCTGGTATTATCTAACATTCAGTTTGTTCACTGAGGATCTTAGTTAAGACGGTTCTAAGCCTGTTTACAATAGAAAAAACATAATTGTATGAAATGATTTATTCTTGAGTTCAGATTCAAACAACAACTTTTGTTTCTGAAAAATGGCGGTTTTGTGGCATGGTATACAAGCTTGTTTCCACTTCAGAGTAATGACTAAAATTAAATATAAAAATTTTACTTACAGATAAAATCGGTCACACTGCAAGATATAAACTTACTTTACGACAAACTTGCAATTTAGGAAGATACACATAGAATTACAAGATATAAAAGTCACATTGTGAGACATAAAGTGGCATACAAGAAATTGTGTAATTATGAATAAATAAAGTAACAACTGATATATGAAATTGCAAAGTTGGATTTAAAATGTTATTATGAGAAATCAAGTTGCAACTGCGAGATATAAAATTTAAATGAGAGATAAAATCACAACTGTGAAATATGAATTTGAATTTTTGTGAAACATAAAATGGCAGTTACAAAAAAATCAAGGCACAGTTGCGAAATATAATCAATTGTGGTATATAAACGCATAATTATTAGAAAAAAAGCAACAGTAGTGAGACATCAAGTCACAATTATCATATATGAAATCACAATGCTCCGATTTAAAATGATTATGAGAAATCAAGTTGCGATTGCGATTTAAAGAAACATTGTGAGAGAAAATTTCACATTATGATAATTGCGGGAAATAAATTGGCAATTATAAGTTGCGAGATATAAAGTAAAAAATATGAGATATAAAATAGTTGTGTGTTATATATGCCCAATCATGTGAATGTCAGATATAATGACGATTGCAAAAAATCAAGTTGCAATCACGCGTCAAAGAGTGATTGCAGATTGTATGAGATAAAGTTGCAATTGATAGATTAAATCACAACTGTAAAATGAATTTTAAATTATGAGAAATAAAACAACTATTGCAAAAAAATCAATGCACAATTGCAAAATATAGTCACTCTGTAGTTTTATCTTATGAGATAAAAAGTTGCAATTATGAGAAATCGTGAGAAACAATTGTGAGACATGAGTGACAATTGTCATATTTTAAATGCCAATTCTCAGATTTAAAATCACAGTTCTGAGAAGCCAAGTTACAACTGCGAGATGCAATGTTGTATTTTGAGAATAATGTTGCAATTGTGGTACATAAAGTCAATAACACCAAATATTTTCAACTTTGGAGTAACAACTAAAGGTGAAATGTGTAGCTTCCTGTTTGTACTTTAGTCTTTGTGCTACAGTATATACACATTTGTGAGATGTTTGCATACCTGGAGCAGTTTGCCACCTCAACACTGATTCCTTGGCATGGCTGCCCTCCACACTGAGGGCTCGGGCTATCACACGCTCGAGTGCGACACTGGCATGACCCAACACTGCCGCCATCACTATGACTGCAAGCTTTCCATCCTGACCAGGCTCCAAAATGACCATCCACAGTCACATTCCTCACCTGCACACATACATAACCACACACAACAGAAAGAAAGCACATAAATAGTAAATGGGCACAGAAACAAGTAAACAAAATATGAATGCAAATAAATTATTACTACAGATAAGGTCACGTTTGCCAGTTAATGATGAATCCAAACCAAAATATAGCTTTCAGCATATGAGATTTGTGATAGCTGAAAATAGCAGGCCTCCTCTTTGGAAAATGAACACGCTTTACAATGAGCAAATATTTTTATATGAGGCATTATATGAGAATGCAGTAATGAATAGCTAATGTAATTTTGTTATTGCTCTCTGGTTATTAACATCTGAGGTATCAGATACAGGACAACATATTTGCGAACAAAGGGAGAAGGTAATGTTGTCTAGCGCATAAAACACGATGAGTTCTGTGGAAAAGATTGTCAATGCATTATGAATGGAAAATAATAAATGGCCCTCTGTGTGGAGAGAAATTGTTTGTGCTCTTTGTGTACCCAACGCATAAGAGAATCACATTTCCAGTGTGGTGAAAAAGTTAAAACAAACCTCATTTTCAAAAGCCACGCTTTTCCTTTAAATATAGATGCGGTTTCTGCCAATTTTAAGGCAGGGATGATACAGTAAGTTAACGTTTTTTTTTTTTTCAGAGAAAACAAATGTGGTTCTTTGTTTACTTCCATACCGTGTCAGCCTCCAGATGGGCTTTGTGAATGAAGTGTGTCTCCATCTAGCCTTACTGTGCTCTGCTGCTGAAGTCATTTTAGATCTGTCACTCAACCTCAGACACCTGGACACAATCTTACCCTGCAGACGTATAGGCAGGATACAAATCTGCATCTTCCACACAAGCACCACAGCTTACCATGTCTGGGGCACATTTCTGATTGTTGATTCCAACAACAAAGGACATGTGGACCTCAAAATGTGTGAGCAATATGTGTAAACAACATGTGTGAAACTAAATCAATAGAAATCTTGCATTCTAGTGACTCGGAGACCCAAGCCTCCCACACTTTTACACTTCCTTGTTTGTGTTCAACAATTCCATGCTGCTTTCTTCAGGCAGCGTGGGAGGCAACGTGCTATTACACAAAATGTCATTTCTCAGCTACAGCTACAAGCTACAAGGTCTTTTACCTAAAGACCCCGTGAGACTGCCACAATGCCTGATATACTGTAGTTTATAGTATCTTTGTGTCCACAAATATGTGTGTGTGTGTCTGTGTGTGGATTGTGCTTTCAGAGCTGTGGTATCTCACAGAACACTGCATGTAACCTTAAGAACACGAAACCTTGTGAAGAGCAAGTGTCTAAATATTTTCAGAGCCACTATACAGGGGAGGGACGTGATGGATTGGACAAAGGATTCTGGGAGTGATCTACAGGCTGGGAGGCCTCAGGCAGGGGCACATGTCAGCACAAAGGAGTGTGGGAATATGAAGCCATGTTACCAGAGAATGCCATTCAACAGAAAGATATTCTGCTGCGCTTTGTTTCTTTGCACACAAGCTCTATTTACTGTGAACCTTATATTCACTTTTTGAGGACAGAAAAAGGAAAAGTTTGTTTTGCTGGAAAAGCAGCAATACATCAGGTCTCAGCACTGTCTGTCCATCACCTGCAATGTTTCCTCAGCATTGTTATAAAACACTTCTAAGAGTGTCTGCTGTTATGAGAAAAAAAAGTTGATCCTGCAAGTTACGGTTGAAGCGGGCGCATTTGTCCCTGTTCTTCACTGACAGACTGGATCAGCATCAAGAGTCTTCATACGAAAAACAAAAAACTAAAAAAGATTTGGCTTTGAGGGCTGAGACACTGCGTGAATGATTGAAGTGCATTCTGGATACTCACAGGACACCGTGTGATGCTCTGCTCCCATTGGCTCATGCTCACGCTTTCTTCCAGGGTGGTGCATTTCTTGAGCACCAGATCCCAGCCGCAGTACGGATCCCTTGCCCCCACACAGGCACTGAGAGAGAGAGAGAAAGAACAGATGCTCATCATGAAGTGAAAGTTTATGGCAACATTAATCAACTGCGAGCAGACAAAAGAAGAACAGAAATGAAGAGGTCATGTAACAAAGAAATCCAATTTTCCTTTATGAAAGCACACTCTCCACAAGTTTTACAACTGACAACTTCCTTCCCAGTCCAAAAACATAATATATACACACAAAAAAGCAAATACAGCTTATGAAATTCTTTCTGACATCAGAAACCTGAAACATGAACAAATAGGACAGATCGCATTGTTCATAAACAAGAGCAGAAGTAAAATAATAATAAATAATATGCATAATTTTTTTTTTTTTAGAATATTAAATTGTGAAAGTCCACTAAACACACTGTTCCAGGCTGTATGTAGCACCTACAGCTCTGCACATCCTTTTGAAGAAGGCCATGAGCAAGCATAGGAAGAGTAAACGAGAAGCTTTTGTACATTCAGAAAAAGCATTTACACAGACGTTTTAAGTGTATACCCTTCTAAGAGTCAAACAAGGGTTAAAAATCCTCATGCAAATTCAATTCTGACACCAAATAGAACAAAGAAGTTGAATAACTTCATCAGTGTACCTCTGGGAAATAAATGGAATGGTAAAAACATATAATATGAGCCCTTTAAAAAGTTAAACACCTTAAAGAACACACATGCTTCTTATTATAAATATTGCTTGCTTTGGCACAACTTCATCTGGCAGTATTTCCCTCGAGTGCTGGTAATAACTTTCATCAGAAACAGAGAACAGCCCAAACTCATTGAGGACTATCACAGCAGTCATCCGCACGGATGGAAAGATGAAGCCAAGCGTTCAGTGCCGTGAAGTTTAGAGTACAGTGACACAGCAATGGGAATATCAGCAGTGTAAAGCAGGCACTTTAAAACGGTCCTGTTAGGGCATGTGGCTGTTAATTCAAACAAAATTTGCATTAGTTTCCCTTTTTGCTGTCAGAAAGTATAGAGGTGTGAGTAATTGACCTCTCCAAATCTTTAACCGCTTAAGAGGATAGAAAAAGCTCATCAGGCAAAACTCAGCTCATATTCACATAACTCAGCGCTTTTCATTGGAATGCAAATGGAGAGAGATGATGAACAGGCTGCCATCTACTCTTATGAGCAGAGATTAGAGAAGTGCTCTTGATATGAAGGCCTGGAGGCACAATGTCAAACATGATGATTGTTCTTTGTTGCCCTCTGGCAGATGATCTTTGTGAAATTACTTTTATTCTTGAGCAGAGAAAAAAAAAAGAAGGTTGCAGGCATGTTTGCGCTCATAAGATTAGTAGTATCATTTATCTTGCCAGGAATCAAAACTTTGGTATTATTAAAAGCAATCATGAAATGACACTTGCATTTAACTTGTCACATAAAACATTAAAATGTGCAATATAAACTAATGGGTAACACTTAACAATAATGTTCTGTTTGTCAACATTAGTTCATGCATTAGGTATCATGAACTTTCAATGAACAATTCACTTTTACTATATATACACCAACATATTTCAGCAAGTAAATACAATAAATTAACATTAATTATGAACAGAATGTAATTAATAATTAAAAGATAGGTGTAACAAAATACAAACTTCACAATCTCGGGAAGAAGGAGGTGGCAATCGGCGGACATTCAAATGAAGACTTTAATAATAAAATAAACACGCGACAGCCCCTCGCAGACGACTGCCGTGCACAAACAAAACAAAATACCAAATAAAGCCCAGGGCCTGGTACTCTCTCGTCCTTCACTGTCGTCGCTCCTCTTTTATAACCTTCCGATCTCCTCCGTGGGACGCAAGACCGGCGAGTGGAGCAAGTGTTGCTCATTTCCCAATCACTCCACCGGCCTCGCTCCGAGCCCCACTCGTCACAATAGGGTGACACTTCAGTGGGACCAATTCCCTAATCCTACCCGCTACCTAAACTTGACAACTATCTTACTATTAATAAACATCAAATTAGGAGTTTATTGAGGAAAAAGTCATAGTTACTGGTTTGTTAATAGCGAGAATTGGAACTTAAAATAAAGTATGACCATAAATAGTATAAAAGTTGAACCTAAATTAATAAATGCTGTAAAATGGTCGACTGTTAACAAAGTTAACATTAAATCTAATTGAAGAGTGACAAAAAAAATAAATAAAAAAAATTCAGTGGTGTAAAAAAGCTACAAAACATAGCCTTTGATTTGATTTTACTCTTTAAGGGTTAATCAGACTATGAAAAATAGGATTAATTGTTATATGTTAATACCCCCCCCCCCCATGGCCACAAAGCCTTTATACACAAAAAGTTGTTATATTTTGATGAAAGGTTTGACAAAATGAAAATGGATGTAGGACGTTTCAAGCTCCAAAAAGGACAAAAAAACTAAACAAAACACTAAAGTATCCATATAATCTGATCATTATAGACCTTAATCAGGTTAGACACCATATTAAAAAGAGCTTAGAGTGTTTACAATGGAGCTAATTTTGTAAAGGTCATATAATATTCACAACTGATGTAATTTGAGAAATACATTTCATCAGCTTAACAATCGGCATGTTGTTAAACAGTACAATCCATTGAACGCACTGTACTTCTATCTCTCACAGCCTCGTTTTCGTTCCTGTCAAATTTGCCACTAACAAGATCTATTTTAAGTCATCTAGAAACAACAGCTTTTGTGTTCAGTTTTTGACATGAGGGTGAATAAATGATGACATTTTCATTTTTGGGAAGTAGGTATGAATTTCTACCTTGAGGTGTTGTGCATTTATCTGCTGAGAAGCAGCAGTACTCACTCTCTAGACTTGTGGAAGTTGCAGCGCATCAGGGGGATTTTGATGACCTGGTCTCTGACTCCCACAAATAGCTCACTGCGGCTGTGAAGTATGAGCAGGCTGCGGATTGGCTGCCTCTTCTTTGGGGGGAAAAGCTCGATCTCATCCAGCAAACAGCTGCCCGTGGTCTGGTTCAGTGGAGAGAGCACCTTCTTAATAGTGCCGTAATCTAGAAAGTAGAAAGAGAAATTTGAAAACAAGTGTCTTAGATAATAGAAAGAAGGTAAAGAGACGGGGGGAAAAGAGTTAGGAAGCAGTTTAGGTGATCAAGTGGGCATCTCTGATAACCTGGTGAGATTGAAAGGAAATGATGTCAGAGGAGCAGCAGTGGAGAATGACCTCAGATCTCTTCTATCACATGAAAATTCTATATAGTGCTAGTCTGCCATCTGGGCTGTCAACTTAAATATGGATGTGCTATTTGGATCAGAAAGGGCAAAGAGGGCGGACTGACTACTCTCCAGAGAAGATTCATTATCTTTTCCAAAGGGTGGCTTTTGTGCAGTTGAAAGGAGGGCAGAATTATCGGCTGAATCACCTTTCGCAGGTTATACATCCCTCTATGGAGCATGTGGTCTGTGAGTCCATGGAGGACATTCATTGGTCTCATAATGTCACAAAGAGTGAACTGGATTGGTTTGATAAGCTATTTAATATCTATCTTATCCTCGCAGTAGTTGCCGTTGTTCTTTTGTTCGCTCTAAAGCGGCCTGTCAGATGTTTTATAGGAGCCATACAACATGTGGGGCAATGAACTTTTAGATACTACAAGAGCCACTGATTAGGTCCCTGCTCTTGTCAAAACAGGCTTCAGTGCTCTATTTCATTCCATTCGACTGTGAAATTCCAGCTACGTTCCTCACACGTCAAGCTATTATTGTCTGGCATGAATTGAATCAAGGCTAACTTTATAAACATGGCGTATAAAGGACTGTTTGCCATAGCAAAGGATCTTATCTTATAGCGCCTCGCAAATATTTGAATCTTGAGTGCACGTCATTTTCATGGAATACATAACAAGCGACTGCAATGTTGAGCATTAAATGATTAATTCATCATTTACTCATCCTCATGTTGTTCCAAATGAGTATGAAAAGATTAAAAAAAGCCAATTTTCCATACAGTACATTTTTCAAAAAAGATGCAAAAGCACTATATAGAAGTGATTCATACAATGTGTGCACAATATTTTGACATATGAGAGGTT
The DNA here is from genome assembly GCF_023724105.1 of Carassius gibelio. Classification (NCBI taxonomy): domain Eukaryota; kingdom Metazoa; phylum Chordata; class Actinopteri; order Cypriniformes; family Cyprinidae; genus Carassius; species Carassius gibelio. The sequence continues at coordinate 12,459,847 of NC_068419.1, forward strand.
TGTATGAGGAACAGACCAGTGTTAGCAATGTTAAAACTATTACAATTTGCATCCAGTAATTAAAATCAAAGCTTTAATAAACTATGATACCATTTTAAGATGGAAACTGAAACTGGAAATACTGCCTTGGCAACTAATATCCGAAATGAACAAATAATAATACTAAGTCAACAGACTTAAATAAAAGATATTACTATTATTGTCTGAAAATATTTACGTTGAACTTTTGTGTTTTTAGGAGAGAAGTAGAGATCTTTCTTTCGAGTCAGATCTTTTAAATGAATAAGTTAAATCAGTTCAAATTTTTTTATTTTTTTTTATTTTTTTAAGTTCTAGAAGATTTGGAATACAGAGAATGGACCTTTTTTAAGACCGGAAGCCATTTGTGACCATTAAAATTCTCATTTTTCTGTGCCACAAAGAAATAAAGTAATACTTTTTTGCTGAACAATACATTTTATTCTTTTTTTGCTATTCCATTCCTTTATTCCCTCACTGTCAGACTAGACAGACATTGTGAATGCTGTTGTAAATCAGCATGAGGCTCTGACTTCCTGATAATCGAAAACAGTCTGTGTATTACAGAAATAAAACCATAGTCACGCTACTCGCCCAATTAGCAAACAGCTTTTAAACCCTGACTGTCCTGTGTGTTTATGTTGTACAATTTAACAAGTGCCTCCTTCCCTTTAACAAGTATTTATTTTACACAGTTCCTTAACAATAAGTGTTCCTGTTATTTAATTTCTGTTGACGGGTAACTAGATGTTCAGTGTTTTTCAGCCGTGCACAGGCCAGAACAGACAGACTTGGAGATTTCCAGTGCTCTGGTGTGCATCTGGATAGCAAATGACAGCTTACAGTAAATTCTTTCCCCTATGTAAGCACATGCTGCCTTTGATGTTTTATCGTTGCTATGTGTCTAATGCCTTTATTCAGCCTGGTGACCAACTGTTGCTTGCTTCAAAGACCAATGATTCAAGTGGACCACCAATTACTAGAGTCAGTTTTCCCCTGTGCCTCCCTTATGGCAATGCAGAAGTCTTCACTCGACAAAGTTCTGATGGTAAAAGTAACATTCTAATAAGCTGTGGGTTTAATGAGAAGTCGGCCACCTGGGATTCTCTGACTACTTTCATATTACAGGCTTTAATGCTCATTTCAGATTTTTTTTTCTCAGAACTGTTTATTTATTTATTTTCTTGTTTAAGTTCTTGTTTGTTAGTGACCCATATCTGTCTTCAGTGTGAATCGACTGACAGATTTATATATGTGTGTGTGTGGGTGGCTACTTACATTACTGTTCAAAAGTTTGAGGTCGTTAAAATTCTGCTTTTGAAAGGCTCCCCAAGGCTGCATTTATTTGATTAAAAAACTAAAATATTATTACCATATAAAATAACTGGTTTCTATTTTAATTGATTTAAAATAGAATTTATTCTTGTGATACAAATCTGAATTTTCAGTATCATTACTCCACGCTTCGGTGTCACATGATTCTTTAGAAATCTTTCTATGCTGATTTGCTGCTCAAAAAAAAAAAAAAAAAAAAAAAAATTCATCATCACTGTTGAAAATAGATATGCCCCTTAATATTTCTGTAGAAACCGTGATCCCTTTATTTTAAAATTCTTTAATCAGTAAAAAGTTCAAAATAATATGATTTACTTGAAATAGATATTTTGTAATTTAATGCATCCTTGCTGAATAACTATATTCATATCTAAAAACTCGTCAATTGTGACTTTATTTCTTATTTTACAAAATGTTCTATTTTTGATGGAATCGGCAGAAATGAGCTTTTATACTAATAAGATCAGTCACTATAAGCATCTGGCACAACTAATGGACTGCATTTGCAATTCTGCAGAAAGTAGTGTGCTATTAGTGTGCATCTTATGCTGCAACTCCATTAACCTTCATCAGTACATATATCTAATGCAGTGCTTATTTTAGACTATATTAAATGTGCATAAATGTTAACGCTATGTACAGATCTCTTTTTTCTATGTAAAGGTAATGTGGTACTATACCTGTTGCTAGATAAATGATGTGATAGAGCATGTCTTTGCCCTGCACTACATCCACAGCCACATGGGAGAAGCGCACATTGTCCTCCATGAAGTATGGCACAGGAATGACGGGCTGCACCACCTCGTGCATCAGAATGAACTTCTGGGCGTCCTGCAAATTCCTCTCCGTTAAGTTCACATAGGAGCCGTAATCTATAGTGCCACACTGAGAAAGAACAAGGGAGATACAAACAGAGAGACGCCGATAAGAAAAACCCCCAAAACAAAACAAAGGATTTACGGTTTGCGAAGAAATGCAAAAAAAGTACCTAAAAGCTGTTGGTCTGAAAAACCCATTTGCTGTATGAAATCATCATAATTTCTTCTATAGAAAAGCATTTACTGTAGAAATCTGGATAGCAGTTGTTTCCCTAAATGAATGTTTTCCTCCCTGAATAAGATTTTATATGGAGAAACAAATTAGCTGGCCTCACAAACCTGCACTCTCTCGGATCACATATAATCAACATCAATCAGCTGGAGATCAACTCAGGCATAATTCCACTCAAATGGGGTGCATGTTGGTTTTCAAGAACAAAATATACAGCAAGCCATTTTCCATCAATGCTGGAAGCCATACATTTGAAGCTCGTAAATCTGGCCTCAACAACATGGACAAATGCTTGATGAAGATGTCACAGCAAGCTAGATAAAGTAGGGCTAATGTACATCATGAATCCTTGTGGTTCAGAGAGAAAAGGAATGAAGTCAAAGACTTTCATGAGGACTCCGGAAACTTTATTATCAGGTCACAGAGATCGGCTTCAATAAGCCAGACGAGAAAGTCTGATTCAGCTGATCCAAAAGAGAAGTCCATGCTGATCAGACAGTTTTGAAAGGGTTTAGATATGGTAGTCAAGTCATTTTAATGGGGTCATTACCAGGCCTGCATAGAATCTGCTCCAAATGCCAACAGAAAGCGCTGAAGATTTTCAAAGAATCTGACCACGTCATTCAGAGCATCTGGCCCTTGTGTATTCCTTATTAGAGGTGAAATGTAATCCAACTGGTTTTCAACACTATTTACTACGTTTAAAATACATTATGGTGAATTTCACCAGAATTCAACTTGGAAAATGTAAATAAAAGTCAATCTGGACCTGAACATGGATCTCACATCACATTAAAATACATTTAATGGCTTTAGATGAACGTTTTTACAATTAACAGCAATTGAGACACAGATACATTCCTTCATTCTGACCCCGAGTTAGATTTCGGAAGAAAGTCTTAAAACGCTGCACTGCAGAGTCAGTCATTGTGAAGTGGCTGGCAATACTCCACAGGAGATGAATACTGGTTTTATTAGCTCTTATTGTCCAGCCAAAAATGTTATAAGCTGGCAATTTTATGAATAAATTCACGAGCATTACAAAGACATGGAAATAGAGGCAAATTAACAACCATGAGAGAGGCTTGAGGTACCGTGACCTGATCTGTCTCCCCTCAGATATCATCGAAAATATCAGACTTAGGTGTTTGTGGGTTTTGGATAATTGGACAGTGCTCAGAAAAATAAAAACTCACCTCACATATTCTTTTTTTTTTCTTGGAGAATAATCAGGCAAACACATGAGGCAATAAAACCTAAAACATCAGTCACCATCTCATTTTAATTGGGCACACATTGGTGGTACAGTAGTTGAGGTGAGAAAGTCAATTATTATTATTTTTTGGTTGTTTACTGCTGGAGTGCTGCCAACAGAAAGAGACCTGGCACTTTTCACAAATACCGTATTATTTGGCATTAGAGCAGAAAAGATAAAAATCCCACATTTTTTAATGTTACTAACCTCGAATGAAATGTAGGAAGTTTTTACAATTTTTGACCTGTCCCACTTCAATGGTAGTTAAACATTTAAATAATATTTTGAATTTAATTAATTTAGAAACTCAGGTAAAAATATTTATATCACAAACTAATCTGAATTACTTCCTGCAGCATTGTGGAAAAAGACGATTTGTAAATGTTAAAAACGTTGAAAAATGTTGTGCTACTTAGTATTTCTGTAGAAACTGACACCTTTTCTGGGATTTGTTGATTGATGCAAAGTTCTATCTTTTGGAACATATAAAATGTCTTTATAGTCACTTTGATATTTTATTTATTTATTGATATTTAATCACATTTGCAACCCTGTTACTCATTGTATGATTAAGTTTTCTACTGAATAGAAAAATCATATAATTATGTTTAGTATAAAAAAAAAAAAAAACATTTAAACAACAAATGCTGTTGCAGGGTCTCATCAAATAATGGAAAATAAAACTCAAAATGACTTCTTGAATGGATAATGATTCTCCGAAGGTTAAGCACCTCCTTTCACTGACCATTTGAGAGGTTCAGGCCCTGTTCTGTAGCCTATTTGTGGAAAGTGCCACTTAACTTTTCAAGTAGATGGAGCGAATGCATACTGTCCGTAAAAGTGACTGTCATTTTCTGGGTGCTTACCTGAAAGTCAGGGTTGGGATTGGGGTAGGGCAGCCAAGCGGAGCGTGAGTTCTCCTGGTACTTGAAAGGCCCACTGAACACTTGGGTAATAGCGCTCAGATTGAATGCGCACACTGCTGATGCGGCAATGCTGTTGCTGAGAACAGAGTCAGAAGCAGGCAGTCAGCACACACAAACACACACTCAAGCGCACACTTATATGCAACACTTTTTCACTGACAATCATTTAAGCACAGTGGAACACAATGTGAAAAATGGATCTGTCCATGGCTGACTGTGATACAGATCACACACTACCAGAGAGATAACAGCAGATAAGCAAATAAAAAAGGCAAATGTATGGTGTTAAATTGATAGTGTCCTCACAAAAAAATCTATGCAATTAGTAACAGGCTTTTGGTGAGAATGCGGACCACAAAATTGACATTCTGCAGGAAATAATGTGTCATAAGTTGACTTTTGTGCTTTGAAACCCCGGGAACATAACAGTGGATATCTTAAAACTGTGTGTTGTGATTAAAAGGTGCTTTACTCACACATTAGTAGTGAAAATCCCATAGAGAAGCTCGAGCTCCGGCAGGAAAAAGGTTCCTTGCAGTTCGTTGTAGTTGAATGGAATCTCGCCCGGCCGTGAGCAATTAAGCCTGGCCTTCATAAAAGTGGTCCAGGTGTCCTCTAGCAGAAAACGGCCCCCGATGTCGTTCTTGCAGACGCGGGCGGTGCGAGAGAACACCGTCCGGCCGCAGTCGTGCTCCACGGCGTTCTCACGGAAGAAGAAGTAGGTGAAGTTGCTGATGTCATAGGAGGAAACGAAGTTGGGCTCTAAGTTTGACAGAAACAGGGGACAGGTGACAGTGATTAATAACGGATTGCACATGGAGTAGAACCACTAGCCCATCGAGATGCATTTATTAATCTTATGCTTTGGTAATGGACAAACTCATTTGTCATGGGAGAAGAGAAAGGTTACAGTGAGAAACGACCAAAGTGAGCTAACTTGTTTAATTAGCGTTCTCCATTCAAAACAGGTGAACGCACCAGCCTCTAAAAAGGCAAAAAGAGCAACCATCATGGCCAGATCTGTAAGATTCAAAGTGAGGAGGTGGATGTGATTGACAGCAAATTCATTTTCTTTTGTGGTGAGGAGCTTTGCACATTTGCACAACATGGAGGAAAAATCAATTGGAAAAAGTTAATGTCATGTAAATGTAAATCAGTTCTTCTCTGTCAAGATTTTCTGATGACAATTTTTAAACCCATCAGCTCAGGCGAATTTTTAGCTTAGATGTTGATGTTTAGGTTTGGAGAAAATATTAAGGTCTACAGTTAAAGGGATACTAAAAAAAAAAATTAAAAATCAAAAATGAAGATTCAAAACCTGTATGTCTGGCTTTCTTCTAAATATTTGAGAAGGTTTTTACCAGTAAAATGGTGAACTGTTGGTTACCATAGATGTTCAAATAATCTTTTGTGTTCCTCAGAAGAAATAAGTCATTCAGGATTGGAATCACATGATTGTGAGTAAATGATGACAGAATTTTCATTTTTGTCTGAACTGTTCCCTTACGATCGTCAATTCAAATCCAGCAAATACAATATTCATTAATTGTAGTGTTGTTCATTGTTTTTATGGATCATGTTGGCGTATGCTAATTTGTCTACCTCCTATGATAGGACTGATGTTGTAATAAAACACGGTCAAACTTGACCAGGCAGTCTCTATTTGAACTCAACAACAAATGATCTGGGAAAAGCTTACTCATCTATCTGAAAGGATCATGAGTACATTTATTTTACTTTTCCAAATAAGCACATTTACTTGTTAAGTTACACTTGCATTAAGTTTTGTTCTTGCAGATGTTTGAACCCTTCTCAGAACAGACCTGCAGCCTATTTTTGTGTTGTGAACCATCAGTTAAGAACAACTGAAGAGCTCTTCAAAACAGATGTGCTACTTATGACCCCCACCCCCCAACATGTCATCATTAACACCTCCTTTTGTTGTTCAGAACCTCAAATATGGAACACAAAACCAATGTAAGGCAGAATGTTACAGAATGAGCGACATAAGTCATTTTTTTCATACAATAAGAAAGAAATTCAGTTGTGGAATGACATGAAGGTGAATAAATTATGACAGAAATTCAATTTTTAGGTGAACTACACTTTTAAAAAACTACTTATGCAACATTTTCCAAAGACTAATTAGTAAGCTGGATTGCTATTAATGACTTAAGTTTTTTTTTCCTCTTAATTGAATTCAATATAATTGATACAATACCATTGAGCCATTTGGAGTTGTATTGAGCAGTACGCAGAGGTGGAAGTCCTCCCAGGCTTCTGTAGATTGCCGGGTCCCTGCCGGAAAAGTCCATGGCTGTGGCGGCATACAGCTCCCCACTGGAAGTGATGAGGGCAGTGGAATTATGCAGAGGGTTATAGGGGCACCGTGCCATCCCACTGATTTGATCATGGACCTCGGTCAGGTTAGTCAGCTGTGCAGAGAAACAGAGATTGAATTCAGACAACCTGGAATTCTTATACCTGAATGGCAAGTATATATCTTAGTAAATACAAACTGAATCCAAATCATGGAATAAATAATTTTGGATGCATTATTGTTTGTTTTGAGTCTGAACAGAGAAATACATCCAAACATTTCCACGGACGTAAATCTCTAAGATGTTCTAATTCTGTTTATGCGAGGCGCTGATGTGGCCGTTCACCGTTCGAATCATTTATTACTGCGGAAAAACTCTGCCTACTTCCATCCGTGTTGTGTGCTATTTTGTTAGACGGCAAAAATGTTTATCTCATTACTTGGTTGTCACGCCTAGTGGTGGCTGCAATAGCTAAATGCTAATCGTTCGCAACACACCCGTTCTGTCCTTATGTGCAGTACGGCAAAGCCTTGATTCTTGCTTAGTGTGACATTTAGCCAGCAATGGGAAGCTACCATGACAGGGAGGTAATTTACATTTGTATATAATAAGCACAAGGGATATGCCACCAAAGAAAGCGAGTATGACTTTTCGTGCTGGTCCAAGTTTCTTTATCCGATTTCTGTTCCTTCACACGGGCGAACGGAGACATCCAGAAAATTCTCCATCTGAACTACTAGAGAAGCTATTAGTGAACCATATCGGTTTAAAGCAGTGGTCCTCAACCAGGCTCAACCTCGGCAAACTTCCAAGAGAGCCTTAAAATGACATACAATCAGACCAAACAAGCATACAGAAACAAGCTAAAACAACTTAAAATCAAGATATTTCTTCATTATGCCCTTAACAACTCTTTTTTTTTTTTTTTTTTTTGTCTTTCAAAAAACAGGATATATGAGGAAGCCTCATTATAAAAGTGTGATTTGTGGACATGGAAAAGTCTAATATGTATATCGTCTGAGCTCTAAAATATGTATATATGCCAGGTTCTAAAATATTTTATTGGGTATAAATTGTGAGTAAATCCTTATCCAGTGAACCACGTATAACTTGGGGAAAAAAAGGGAAATTATTGTGGATAAAATGGGGCAATGAAGTCAGAAAGGTTAAGAACCACTGATGTAAAGGACTGCTTCCGTTATCACTGCCAAAAATGATTTCCTTACTCAGTATTTTTGTTTTGTTTTCTAATAGAAACATCTAAACATTCCTTACTTTTACAGTGAAAAAACAAACAATGAAATACATTTACTTGAGAGACAAAATTAACTAAGCCTTGTTTAAAATTTAAACTAGGAAAATTTAAAGATTTTGAGCATTAAAAAAGAAAACACACACACACAACTGTGGGGACTTTCCATAGACTTCTATTACTTTTATACCGACTAGACAATATTTTTTCTCCCCTAACCTAACCCTAACCCTAACCCTAACCCTACCCCTACCCCCTTACAGAAAACCTGTTTGCATCGTTACACTTTCAGATAAACTTTATTAGCTTTTTTCATATTTAGTTTTTCCCTTTGTGGGGACTGCAGGCTTGTCCTCACAATATCATTTAATATATAATATAATATAATAAAAAAATATATTTTTTGCAGTACTCAGAAGGGAAAGGATTTTAAGAGCTGTTAGTGCCGTTTCCTTTGAGTGCACGGTCAAACCCTTATCATCATATTTAAAATTTTATAAAAATTGGCATCAAAAACACATTTGAAAAATCCATTTAAAGTTTCTGTTTTAATGACGCTCCTACCTTCCATATTCACGTGGTATCTGGTACCAGAAAAAATGACAAGTGAATGGTTTTCGAATTGAGCAATACATCTCAAGCAGCAGTAAATTTATCTATGCAGCTTGAAATGTCATGCCTTCAGTGACTAGCTTATTTTTATACCAGGAAATTTGACATACTGCATTGTGCTCAACCCTATCGGTCCGTCCCGAAGGCGGATTAGATCCTGTGTGGCCTCTCCTGAATGCTTTTATCTTACATGCAGCTGACGGCCACAACACTTGCCCTGTGTAATCAATGTAAAGAGGGATTATCCTTGATGTTGGCTCGAAGAAAACCTCCGCAAATGGCTGGAAGTGTCTCGGCTTCCTTCAGGACCTGGAGCCATTTAGCTGGCAATAAAGTCAGGCGAATTTGCATGTTTGGCAAGGCGAAGCAGTCTTTTGAAGCGTCGGTGCCAGGGAGATACTTCACCCTGAGCCAACGCCTGAACGGATGTGCCTTTTCTTGGGTGCGAAGAAAGATGAAAGGCGTTTATTGATGGAACACCTTCTGACAAATAGCACTCGGAAGCCTTCGCAGATATGGACACGCTACCCATAATGCACATTAATGGAGAGGGTTGAAAGATGCCTCTTCAGGAGACTGGCAGCTGTGTTTGAGCAGCACTACAACCTCGATAGCCGATTGTTTAAAGATGAGGCTTTACTGGCGGCGTTACAAGGACACAACGGAGAATTTTCGCTCGTGCCTTCCTGGCTGCGCTAAGTCCTTTCTTGCTGGCACGAGGTACTTATAATGGTAAATCCCTGGGTGATTTAGCTTTGAGTCAATAAATAGCCGAGGAAATGATTGCCATCGTATGCGAATCGACTGTCATCATCATTATCAGGTTTGAGGAAAGGATAGAAGAGTAATCCAGTCATTCAAATTCAGGGATTCGAGCACAAGAGACTTACATACTTGAATGAAAACTAGGAGATGTGAGGGGGAATAATGGGGGATGTCAGTAAATGTGCTTGCCGGAGATGCTTATCTTTCAATCAGCCACATTGAGTGGCATTTATTGCGATAGGTGGCAACTATGCTGCAACCCAAGCGCTGGAAGAATTCGTCAAAGATAAAGTGCAAACACTCGCACAACACCTGCATAACAAGTGTGAACTTTCCACAAAGGACAAGAGACTTAGAGATACTACAAAATCCCATTTTATTTGAAAAACAGGCCTTGGTTGTTATTGTTGTTGTTTTTTTTTCTCTCGATCTCAAAAAAGCTTCTTTTGATGTGAAGCACGAACAAAAGTTTATTGAAATAAACCACAGGCTTTGGTTGAAATACCACATGCTATGCTACACAACCCACACACGGATGAAAATGTCAAAGGAGGTCAATGTGGGAGAGGAAACTTGGGACAAAGCAAGCATAACATCAGGTCAGGAAGCCAGTGCATTATATTAAGTGCATTGATGCGTTTACGTTACCGTGCGGTTGGTGCAAATTGGAGTGAATGCATTTGTCCCGCATGTAAACAGCCTGTCGCCGTTGACAAGTAGAACACGGATGTAATTCTGGCACTCCTCCTGTGAAAAGACGGATGGGAAAATGTGTAAGCAGTATCAAAAGTGTTGACTATTAGCATTACAAATGAAAAATTGAGCCAACTCGGAAAAATGTGTGTTGGCAAAATCACAACACGCTATAAATAGAAAACCTTGCCTTTTTGTTAAAGAGGTATAGTTCACACGAAAAAGAAAATTCTGTCATTACTTACTCTTCGGAACACAAATTAAGATATTTTTGATGCAATCCAAGAGCTTTCTGACCCTGCATAGACAGCAATACAACTCATATGTTCAAGGCAGAGAAAGGAAGTAAAGACATCATTAAAATAGTACATGTGACATCAGTGGTTCACTTTTCACAGTGGTACTTTTTGTGCACAACGAAAACAAAAATATCGACTTAATTTAAAAATATCTTCTCTTCCATGTCAATCTTCAACGCGCATTCAGGACAGTACCCATTTCCATCAAAAATACCTTAATATGTGTAACGAAGATGAGAGAAGATTTTATGAGTTTGGAAAGACATGAGGGTGAGTAAATAATGACATAATTTTCATTTTTGGATGAACTAACCCTTTTAAAGCTAATCAAAAGTTTGTTTATTATAAAATATTCATTTATAGAACCAGCCTGAAAAATGAAAAATAAAAATAAAAAGAACATAACAACAAAAACAACAACAACAACAAATATATATATATATATATATATATATATATATATATATATATATATATATATATATATATATATATATAAAACAGTTATATTAAAAAGAAATATGTATACTTTTATTATATATTACATTTATACAATCTATATTTTTAACAGTTATTTAAACCTGTTGTCAGATTTCTTTGCTGATTGAACAATATGATCAGCAATGTCCATTTAGAAAATGTATGTACTGTATGGTGAAATTTCATATGATGATCAAACAAAATCTTGACAAGCCTTTTATTCCATTAGCATTGACAATTTTCCCCAAGTGTAGAAATCATAATCGTAATTGAAATCAGTCATATTCATCAATATGAAAATTCACCCTACAGTACATACATTTTGTAAATGGACGTTACTGATCTTATTGTCAACAATTCATTTGTGTATGTTTCAATAAAAAAAAAAAAATAATAATAATAAAAAAAAAAACACAACACCAATCTTCCAGTGAAATGACTGGCTTCTCTCTGATACTATTTATTGGAGTATTTTAATAATTTAGTCTGTTTAAACTTTACTTTTTATTTTTTGATAATCCTTTACATTTAGCAATTGCAACAACTATTAAAACTTTTTCCATAGCTTTGTTTGTGTTTATCTTATTGTGTATTAATCTATCATATGTACATCACATTGGCCAACAGCTGTCGTTTTAATTATGCTCTACAAATAAAGTGACACTGACACTGACAATACAGAACAAAAGATTTGTCATTCCTTTTTCATTGCAACTTTAAGCCAAATTTATGAGACCATTATTGTTTGATTTGAATGACTTAACAAGAAATCTTTCAAAATGAATTTTTTTAAGCTTAGTTACATTTGTCTTCCAATCAGATTGTCTGCTATATTAGACCAGCTGCAGGACTTCTTGAACCGTAATGCTTCAGTTAGGTTTGTTTTTACAAGGCTTTTTGAGAATTAGTAAATCATTCTTGTCTGAAGTACTTGAAGCCCTGTCACCCCGTCTCGCTCTCTGTTGATTTAAAGGTGTTCCAAGGCAGTGATTGAGGGGGTCAACTTTATTTGCTCGTCAGAATGGCTGTTAACCCGTGAAGTCGTTCATTTCCCTGCACTAAAAGGAGTCCTGAAAAAAAAGGATGATTTACATTTCCTAATGCAATTTGGCTAGGGGGCAGCGCTTTGCTGTATGCGTAAATAAACGGAGATTTAATATACCTACCACATCACAATGTGACATGTTTATGGAAACCCCTGACAGATGGCCACACTCCATAGTGTAATATAGTGGCTGCTATGCACTGTTTGCATTACAAACAATACTAAGTCGACAGAACACCATTCACTCCATTAAACACTTTCCTTTGTTCTTGAAACAACAGACTCACGAAAACCAGATGCAGTGGTTGAAAGAGACAATTATTCATTTAATTCAATTAAAGATAATGTTTTGTAAAGTAGTAAAGCCCCCAAAAAAAGAAAAAAGAAAAAACGTTTTCAAATTGCTTTGTGATGTGTAAAACAACCAAAAAGTCTTAAAAGGAATAGTTCACTTACAAAAAAATGGAGATTATGTCCTCATGTTGTTCCATTCGTAGGACTTTTTTCTTATTTGGAACACAAAAAACGGATTTTGAAGAATCGTACTGGTCCTTCTTTTGAGGACCGAGGCTTTCAAGCTTCATAAAGTATTATAAAATTGGTCCATGCAAATTGCATGCTACATTTCAAATCGTCTAAAGCCATACGATAGCTTTGTGAAATCATGAAAGTTAAATTCCAGAAAGAAATGTTAAATTAATCGACTGATTTGGTTCACAGATCTGGTCTGAATAATTCAGATTGACTGAGTTATGAGTGATCTCATCATTAGGGCTGGGCCAAAAAAATTTTCACGATTATCATTGCGATACAATTTCCTGAGATAAAATGATGACAAGTGTTCGATAAATGTTCGATATAATGTTTATGCACCAGAAGCGGAATGAATCAGCGCTACTCATTTGAACCGCACAGTGCGAGCTCACTAGAGCAAATCTCGGTCACAGAACACTTAACAGCACTGTGAGATCCATTGTGAAGTGCGCAAATTCAGCTAACAAAACAAATAACTAGTTTAAAACCAGGGACCGTCTTCAAAAAATATCTTAAGGCTAACTTTTTATTAATTCTTTATTTGAATACAGAAACATAATATTGTGCTCTGCAATATTTCCATGAATACATTTCTGACAGAGACTATCAGCCAATCACTGTGTGCATAGTTATTAAGCATGCTGACATCATCTATGGCAACACGGTCAACACCCCCCTTTCTCTTAGCTTAAGACTTCTCTCTATTCCTTAGTAAAAGATTGTCTCAGCAGTTTTGTGAATAGGTTAGGGTTAGATAAACTCTAATTTAACTCTAGCTGAACACTTTTACTGCTATTTAAGAGAACTCTTAGTGGTAATATAAAATGTTTTGTTAATACCCACCCAGATTAAATAGCACTGGCGAACAGCAGAAACACTGTGCACAATGATGCAGTCATAAGACTTTTCTATCTACAAATCACAATAATTTACCATGCATTTACTGTAGTAACACTAAGTGCACCATGGTATTTTGGCAGAAATGTGGGACATTTTATTATATTATTAATGTAGACATGAATTAAATGTATTAAAGAAGTAATGGAATATAATAAGAGTATTTTTGTGATTAAGCTATATATAATTTGTGTATTTATACTAAATTTATTTAGTAGTACTACTGTTTTTCATAAACTAAATAGAAATAATTTGGTTACATTTTTACCATTGTATTGTAACTGTGGTTATAATGATCTAAATGTATGCTACTACGGAAGACCAATGGTTAATTTTAATAAAACTCAAACAGTCTGAATAAATACATTTCACCATTTAAAATTAGGAAATAAAATGTTAAAATTTATTGTGATAATTATCAATATCAACTGATATGAACAATTATATCCTGATGATTTGTAATCCATATTGCCCAGCTTTAGCTATCATATCACTTCAAAACAAAAGCTTTTTAGTATAGTTTTTGGTGCTTTTTTGTACCTCCTGAAGCTTGACATCTTCAATGTAATTGCATGAAAAAGAGCAACCAGCACATCATTCAAAATGCATCCTTCAGTGTGTTTTTTTTTAAATATTTTTTATTAAATAAATCTGGCACTTTTTTTAGAACCAATATTATTTTATTTTTGGAACAAACTAATACTTTAGAGATATTTTGAGCCACCACATGTGCAGTCGATACAGCAAGACTCCACAATTGCAAGAAAGTTACAGCAGCCTCCTCCTGAAATTCGGAATAACAATCACATGTTGCTCAGAGTAATCAATCTTATTACAGGCTTCAAAACACTTTTCACAAGCGAATTAAAAAAACACTTGCGGGGCCATTCGCACAGGCTGAAACCGCATGGGGGCCTCTAGAAATACACCTTGGGGCTCAGCCCAGGCTGGAAGAATGACCAGCAATCCCAAACATAGTCCCTATACAGCTCCTATATGACTTAAAATGGCTCAGCTCAGTGTAGCATACTATAAAGCAAAGAGGGACCCTCCGTCTCATGTTCGACAGAGCTGAAGTAAGTGAAATATTAAAGAGATTTAAGAAACATTCTGTAGCACAAATCTGATCTGATTCAGTCAGCCTTCAAAAACACAAGGGAGTCGGTGCTGAAGTGCCATGGAAACAGCTCCATAGCAAAGTGGAAGAGACGTGGGAATGCCTGAGCAAGAGCGATGCCATAAATAATGGGCAAGCTATTTTAGGAGGGTGATTGCTTTCTTAAGTACAGGTAATATTTAAAATAACCTTCACTCAGGATGTGAATTACTGTGGGGATTGGGGGTTTGAATTCCCCCTCTTCCCTCACCAATGGAAGTCAAAACAAAAGGTAGGTCTGAAACATATTTAAATTTTTCAGTAACCACAAAAGGGCAGATTACATGTTAGTTAGATCATATTTCCATGTGGCGCTAAATGGTAACAGAAATTGCGCCTGAGGTGGTCACTATAGCAACAGGACGTGCTTTAATGGTTTCTGTTAGGATCAGTATTGGATGTTATTTAAAACATAAATAGGTAATAAATATGTACTATTATGAAAGAAAAATGCCAATAAACTTCTTTTTAAAGTGTTTTGTTTAAAAAGTCAAAAGAGTAGACGTTTGTCTACAGGGTTCTGAATTGAACTAATCATGACTACAGGAAGTTGCACTGAAATGACAGGAAGTATGGCAGGTAAAGGCATTCTGGGAAGTGAAGTGTTCTCTGTCCATTAATTTGCTTGTCTGTACTGTTTAAGCTTAAAAGACATTTTTGCAACCCAACATTTAAGGTTTGTAAAAAAAAAAAAAGGATTTATAATGGTTATTCCAAGGGTTAATCATTTTTCTGAATTTCGATTTAAATTCAAATGTTTAAATTCTAAGGTTTGGGGTTGGTAAGATGTTTTAGTTTTTCAAGTCTCTTAGGCTCACCAAGGCTGCATTAATTGAATAAAGTAAAAACAATAATATTTAGAAATAATATTGCAATTTAAAATAGTTGTTTTCTTTTAGAATATATTTTGAAATTTAATTTAGTCCTGTGAAGACAAAGTAATTTTTCAGCAGCCATTATTCTGGTCTTTAGTGTTATATTATTAGTTTTGCTGCAAAAAAAAAAACTGTGGAAACCATGAAACTTTTTTTTTTTTTTCGGGATTTCACAAAATATGAGCCTTTATTTGAAACCGAAATAATCTGATACATTATAAATATCTTTACTGTCACTTTTAATCAACTTAAAGGTGCTGTAGGGAACTTTTGTAAAAAAATTTTTTTTTACATATTTATTAAACCTGTAATTATGTCCTGACAGTAGAATATGAGACAGATAATCAAAAATCAAGCTCCTCTGGCTCCTCCCAGTGGTCCTATTGCCATTTGCAGAAACTCCATCGCTCCCGGTAAAAAATAACCAATCAGAGCCAATCAGAGAAAAATGAACATAAGCGAGTACACCATGAATCCATTTTCCAAACCGTGTTTTTAGCTTGTCCTGAATGACTAGGGTGCACCTATAATAAGGGTTTATATTCAGACTATTTTCGATTGCTTCGGGGGTACCGCGGCGGAATAACCCAGTACTTTTGTGATTCTTCATAGACATAAACAGAGAGAAGTAGCTCCGGCTACGATGTTCTTCCGCAAGACGCAAGCAGTTATGTTTATTAACCGCTAGAGCGTCAAAAGTTCCCTACCGCAGCTTTAATGCATTCTTGCTCAATCAAATTATTAATTATTTAAAAACAAACAAAAAAAATATTTCCAAGCTTTCCAAAATTAACAAAAAAAATTATCCCCTATAATATCCTTTTATAATTATCACACGGATATGAACTATTTGGAGAATTTAAAACACTCATGGAAGGAAACTGTGAATGTCACTGTGATTGTGCAACTTTATATCCCTGAACGGTGCATAAGAGTACAAATTAGCAAGTAAAAGTGACATATTATTACAGTTTTTGTACTTTTCAGATGTGCGTACCTCTGATTTGCCTCGACTGAAACAGGCTCCTTTGGTAAACTCATCGCAATGCCATTCTGCCTCCTGTAAACAAACACACAATAAGAAGAACATCATGAAATGACATGTTTTGCTGTTTAAAGAGGCCATTGTTGTGAGCTCATCATTCATACAAGGAAAAATAAAAAAACAGATCTGCTACATCAGACAATTGATCTATGCCTCAAATGATTTTTTAATTTACTAAGCTCTAGGATATAGTGCAAAAGAAACTCTTTTTTTAAATCGAATCTGTGTTTAGCCAGGTATTATTGATTGTCACTAAGAGGATAAATGAACTTGGCTATAGAAAGCAGGCAGATCTTGGATGATAATCACTTGTATTCAGCTCCCCGGCATTCTGGGAAAAACAACAGGCTTTTCAGAGGCAGCCTGTGTGCCGTCCTTCACCGAGAGATGAGGGTCCCAGAGACAATGACAGCGTCCACAGACTATGGTTGCATTCACATTTCACCGCTGGCACTGAACTGCTGGTTAATGCCAAGTCTGATGTCTGCAACTGCCTCCAAATGGATTTTAATATCAAATGAGCTCCTCGCACTTATTGACCATGAGATCTCTGGCTCGGATCCAGATGTGTGAGACTTTAAGCTTGCCAAGCGAAAGCAAGCGACTGACTATCAAAAAACAATTAAGGAATATGTTACAAAGGCACAGTGACCATTTTTATCCTTTCCAGAACTGAAAAATTAATGAGAAATTATCATTCCCCAAGGAGGCACGACTCCGGCTAGACAGTAACCTCATTTTGAAGTGATCTAGAGCACAGCAGAAGCCCTGTGGCTGCTGCCTGAGATGTTACTCTGTCTGGAGAGTCTTCGATCATGGCTTTATGAGACGGGATTGTTATGTCACCCCGGCCCGAGGCTGAACAGGACGTAGGGCACCCGTGACCCTCTGGAAACAGGCAAATATAAGTAAAAAAAATCCAGTTTCTCATTCCCTCGAGCCAACAGGGAATCTTACAAGTGACACTTAGAAGACGGTGCAGGGTGTGAATGTGCAAATGCAGGACTGAAAATCCGTCGTCTCGCTCAGTCATGCTGCTGAATGTGTTTCCCCCACGAGACCCATTCATGCCAAATCTCCACCGCAAGACAGAGAAATAGGCTGAGGGACGGAGACACAGGAAACTCCTTCACATCCAGAGTGACAAGAAAGATGATTTAATGTGTCAAAATAACCATTAGCAACTGATATAACACTTTCAGCCTGACAATGATAGGAAGGAGCAGAAAGAAGGCTGAGGGCAGAATACTACGCGCTTTCATGCTTCAAAGCATATTGTCAAATGCCATAATTATAGCTAGGCAGGGGCGCTGAGGCACAACACTATATTTTTAACTGTGCATTTTATGAACTTTTGTAACCGAAAACAGCAGAAGGAATAGGAACAAACTTCATTCTTATATCCCAGGCTAGAAACCAGTTATTTTGAGGAAAGTCAGTCGTACAAACAAACTGCACATCAGCAGAATGTTTCAGAGTGCGAGGACAGCATTAGGATGTTTTAAAGTGGTTTTTGTGTGTGCCAGCACAAATTGCTTAGAGGTAGTAGTGATCGCCCACTCGAGGTGCTGCCTTTAGCTCAGCAAAAATGGTGCGAAACGTGAATTAAATGTAATTACTAAAACCATTACCTTGACAAATTAGGTTAAATTATACTTTGGAAAACTGCATTATGAATTTCCAGGATAGTGTAAACAATGTCATTCTGTAGTTGGCATCATTCATCAGTAGAGCTATTTAATGATGTAATAATGCTGAACGTAACCATTAACCAACTTGAACTTGGCCATTAACGACTTGAATGTTATTTGCGCTCTTTGATATTTTTACACAAGACATTTTTCAAAAGTGATTAATGGAAAAGAGGCAGGTAGACACCAGCACAGCATAAAATTGCTCTTTCAGTAAAATATGCTCCATTTATGTCAACTGGTATTTATGACTGACTTCAAAATGTTTATCTTTTAAAATTTGCTTTGGTAACAATTACCATTTTCTTAAATAGTGTTCATCAATCTATCCACCTTGTTTTTAATCATGAAAGTAAGCAAATGATAAAAATAAAGTGCGGTAATGAGTAACAAAGCAGTGCGTCTATATTTAAGAAAATGTATTAAAACAATATGGTAAGAAACGCTAGTTTGCAATATCAAGCAGCAAAACAAATTGTTTTGCACAGCTAAAAATAGCTATAAGGATGACATCAGAAGCCAAATTCAATTTACAGAAAAATACTTCTTCAAGTTGTTTAAAGTGCCCATATTATGCCATTTCCTACATTGCCTTTCATGCAGTGTGTAATGTAGCTGTATGTAAATGTAAACAATCTGCAAATTTGTAAAGCTGAAAGTGCATGATAAATAAAGTTCTTGTTTCCCAAAATAAAGAATCGACTCTCTACAGCCTAGACGAGTTGTTAGTAATTCAAATCTCACTTCCGTTAAGGCTTTAGAACATGAACACTACACTGAATCACAACCTGTAAGGATGATAAATAACTACTGAAATTCTGACACCACTGTATGCCGTAGACCAATCACAACATACTAGGCCATCTGACCAATAAGAGCAGAGCAGGCTCACGGAAAGGAGGGGTTTAGAGTGACTGAAACTTTGAACTGCTTCGAACGAATCATTTTGGGAATCGCTGGAAAATAGGTGATATTAATTGCATATTTGAGAAAACTAAAGCATTTTTTTGACCTTGCATGCATGTCATCCTATTGTAGGAGAATTCCAAAACAATATTAGGAACCGTAAAATGTGGAACCGTGTCATAATAGTGGCAGTTTAAAATCGGCCTGGTTAAAAATTACTGTTTACTTTTAAAAATGTTCATCATCTATCAGCTTACATTTTACACAAAATATTGTCAGTTACGTTGTCAATATTTTCACCAAAAAAGAAATAGTCCAACCAAAGCCAAAACATTTCCAAAGACAGTACAAGCAAAGTACTGTACTGGCGTTTATGTCTTATTTGATTCAGTCGTTGAATTAATTAGTTGATTGTTTTTTTTTACATTGCGTATGCAGCACCACAAAGAAGAAAACAAGTAGCCTAAAAAAACAAAAACAAAAAAAACAATATGGAACAAGATTCAGCTCTTGTTTTGAACAGTTTGTCCTTCAGATTTTCAGAGGTTTTCTTTATGGAAGGCATTCAATTGGTTACATACATAGCTTTCACCATGAACATAAAAACACAGACAACATCTGAAATTATATAAACACACATTAATGTCTTTACAGTTCTACCGCTCCTGTTTGGTAGACTCACTCCATTGTTCCAGATGGTTCAGTGCAGACCCCAGAACTGAGCAGTCATTGTCAGAAACAGGTGGGCCAGAGAGACCCAGTCAGCACACTGTGGGTTAAGTCGCCCACCACAAGGCTCTCTCTGAGTTCTGCCTGGAATTTACATTGCCAAGACAAAACAAAGCATCCATAAATCATTGCAAGTATTTCTGTTGTGCATGCTTTTATTATCTGAGTTGAAGAATGCAACCACAGGCATGCTTTGGGTATTCATTGAATTCTGCTCATTTCAACAAGCAGCACATCAGGCAACAGTCAACAGATGACAAAGTACTGCATCTTGCTCAATTGGATTAATCGTGCATTTTCATAATTACAATGCACTGAAGTGTGGAGATTTAAGGTGATCTCATCCTGCCCTGCAACTGTGGCTTGTAAATGAGTTTGAAACCTCATATATCACAGAAATCCTATCCAAAAGTGATCTTTTACCAAAGCCCAATACATCTCCACTCATCATATATGTAAATGGAAAAAAATCCCAGCAGTATGTTGCTAAGTAGCCATTATCAGCCTGTAATTGGCTTATAAGACCACGGTCCAAGCCTAGTTAATCAGACATCTGATGGAGTTATAGTATACAGAGCGCTGAAGGGGAGCTCATATGTTCAGTATTTCATGAATGTAAATGACAGAGTAACTGGAAGCAATTGAAACAGCCGTCCTCAGAAATTAGCACAAGTTTTCTGTTGATCAGTGCATATAATTGTTTAGTGACGGTGAGTAAGAGAGGTTAATGAAATACATGACTGACAATCTGTCTCATTTACTTCAACTTTATATTGCGTATAAAAGGAAAGTTAATGATATAACATGTCAAAGTCAATATCAGCTAAATGCTGTTAATAACAATTTTCCAAAAACATGAAATCAAGAGCATCTTGCTAAGTCTATACGTGTACAGTTTATCCTCAAATGTGTATTTGAATCAGCTGTCTGTTTGCAGGTTTCTTATATGGCAACTTGTTAGTAACTTTAAAGCAACATTTTTCAAAAATTCATGTTTGAGGTATGAAAGTGTGTAATTAATGTAACTGACTGCACAAGTTTTTCAAGTAATGTTAATTTTTTTTTTTTACTCTGAGAACCCTACTCACAAAAACCCACTTGAAATTTTCACAGACATGGCTCAAACTACAAACTAAAACCGGTACTGAGTGAAATGATGATAAAAATAGTCATTCATATCACTTTGAGGCCAAAATTACATTTATGTTCAGAACATTTCTTTAAGTTTTTTACATTTCTATTTATTTATTGTATCCTGATGTTTGAGAAATGTCAGTCAAGGGACAACTTGATTATTATTTTTTTTTGTTAATTATCATATAATTTTTTATTATGCCTTTATTAGATACGTCAATTGACATCTCATTATTTTTATTTATTTATTTATTATTTTTTTTTATTTTAAAGGTACAATTTTAAATAGATACAAATCTTAATGAATCAACTTAAAGGGTTTACACTTCTGTTTTGACACCTCAGAATTAAAACATTTTTGAAAGGCAATAAAGATATCAGACATAACTGATAAACTATCAAATTTTCCAAAATTCATTCTTTCATATAACTTGTTATTTAATAATTCCATTCATTCATTCAAATGTATCTTTTTTAATTGTATTTTTAAATGGTTGGTATTTAATTTTTGATATTTCAGAATTAAATAATATTTAAAAGTTAAAAGATCTGAGCAAACATAAAACTGGCTTGATACTGGTGAAAAAACTGCCTTCTGTAATGCTATACAATTCACACACATTTGCACAAAATATCAGTTTACGAATAATACCAAAGTGAGGGAATAATTTGAGTATATTAATCAAGCAATTTGACTTAAATGGTTTAAGAAAAAAAACCTACCAACATCAATACTTGCTAATTAATATTCATGAGTTCACAACATCACTCACAATTCCGGTGCCCCTGAATAAAATCTGAATTAAAAAAATGAACAAAAGATCCAGAGTCACGGCTGAAGAAAATCAACACACAACCAGCTGACATGATAAAATCATCGATCACGGTAATGGCTCTGTTTCTGCTGAACCAAACGCACTGGTGCATGTGTGTAAGTACTGCGGAGAGCTGAATTGCGCTCGTGGGCATATCCCCTTAGAGCAAACGGCTAAACACCGGTTTAAATCACAATGATTACCATATTTGCTGCGGGAGTGAATGTAAATGGCAGGTCCTGGCCGGTACGTTCAAATCGAGACAGCTGTCATGAGCTGAGGAGCTATACTGCTGCGTTAAATAGAGAGTAAGTGAGTGGCACGGCATTATGAGTGCATGTGTGCTGAATAGACACTGCAGGCTGGCTGTGGTGCAGAGGACATACAGGTTTAACCTGAGGCGATTGGTCAACAAGCCACTCGGATGAGATGCCACCTCACAGCGCCTCCGCTCATTTCCTTCGAGCCTGCCAAAAGGAAACCAGACTATCCTGAGCAGCCAGACATAATTCAGTTCATTTAGAGTTAAATATTCAATTATTTAATGACGCAGTGTTAAACTTATACATATGCATCAGGAATAAAGACGCCAATTGCTCTGTTGCATATTAACAACTGATTTAAATTTACTCTCGCAAAACGGCTGAATAGAGGTGTACTGGGGAAACAGGCTCCGGCGTTCATTTGTCAAGCCTGAAATACAATGAAGTGACTACAATGCATTTATTCAGGCAATTAATCAGTGGCGCTAGGAGTGCTGCTACTGTACAATATGCAAAATGCTCAAGGGAGAGCAGACTTGACGGAGGGAAATGGGCTGAGAAAGGTGGATTCTAGGTAGACTGAGAGCATGAAGACTGAACAATAGAGCTGCTCTTCCTCAAGCACCTCTGTCATTTGACCAATGAGAGACCAAAGAGGTGTATTGTTCAGACCATCTGGGCTTCCGAATCCTGTTGATATAATAAACTACAAGAGGTCAGGATCTATTTTTCCCTACCAAAATATCAAGTCCCTACCAAAATATCATGTTTTTACATATGGAATAAAAACTTCAAATGAAAAAGATAAATGTGACTTTTTATCTCACAGTTCTGACCTTTAGTGACATATACATTCAGAATTCTTAGATGCAAACTCGCAGAAACTGACCATTTCTCCAAAGCTGCTGATGCAGCGTAGAAGCACAAATAAGCAACTCGATTTATATTTACATTTACTTGTAAATTACGCATCACTACTCACTTTTTTGAGAACAAATTTAAAAGCACTGGATAGCCATAATCCAACATTCAGCATGTTTCTGTTTACCATGATAGTAGCAGGTGTATAGAACTGACATTTATTACAATATCCTTTGTTTTCTTTCCTTTAATATATTATTTCTTAATTTTCTATTATAATTTTTAGATTATAATTAGACTCACTTTTTAAGCATTTAAATGTTATATATTGATTAATATAACACATTGTAAGCAAATATTAAAAATAATGTAGCAGTTGTCAGCTTTAGTATTTAAATTAGTTGGACTTCCAGTCAGGCAGCTCACGGGGAGCCTGAGACTAAATCCAGTGCAGACTAGTCGATCAGAAGCTTGTCTATCAACAAGCAGGTCTACATTGTTAAATCATCCCATCTAAAAACCTGCTTTCCTCGTCGGTCTTCTGGACAACAGCCTGACAGAACAACAGCATTACACAGAGGACAAGCATTAACAGACATCATCTGGACCAGTCAGCCAGTTTTCAAACTCACTAGCTCAACATTTCGTTGTGTCTATCACTTCGTGACCTCTTTCTGTTTTCAATTTTGAAGATTTCTTAGAAAATTTAACTAGTCTGAGACATTCTCTTTTCCTTAAAGTATATCTGACCTGCCCAACCTTCCAAAGTGCTCTCTTTCAGCAAACTCTGCAGATCTGAATCTGTATTTCATTATTGTGAAGGGACCTGCATGAAATCTATCTATCTATGTAATCTGTATAGTTTCATTCAAACATATATACTGTAACAGCTTGAGTTTTCTCTGTAATGCCTGAAGAGTTTGGAGAACACCGGATAAGAGATCAGAGACCATTTCATTCAGAATCTCTCCAAATCCTTCAGATTCACAGCTCCATGTTGGTGCTGCTTCTCTTCAGTTCACAAAGTTTAGGTTAGAAGACTGGGAAAGCCATGGCAGAAGCTTCATTTTGTGCTCAGTGACACATTTTTGTTTGTTTTGAATACTCTCCTGATGGAAGATCCAAACATGGTCAATTATAAGATTTCTAAAAGAGGCAGTCAGTTTAAGATTTGTTTTAATCTGTTTGTATTTGATAGAATCCATGATGCCATGTATCTGAACATGCCATCCAGGATCTCTGACAGAAAAACAGGCCCTCAACATGAAAGATCCAGCAGTATATTTAACCATGGACATGGGGTAATTTTTTATCCCTGTTTGTACTAAACCCATCTGGTGGGATTAATGCCAAAAAGCTTTTTTTTTTAAATGTATTTATTTAGTCTGACCATAGACACCTGTGCAATTTAAAGTTCCAGTCGTGTCTGAGAACTCAATATGCTAGAGTTTGTTTTTGAATGAGCCAGGAGTTTTTTCTTGAAACCCTCTCGAACAACATGTGGTCATGTAGAGACTGTTTGATATATTTTTTTAGGCTTTCTGACCCCAAGACTCAACTATTCTCTGCAATTCTCCAGCTGTGATTCTTGGAGAGTCTTTGGCCGCTCAAACTCTCCTCCTCACCGTGCATCAGGACGATATAGACACACATCTTCTTCCAGGCAGATTTGTTGCATCTTTAGTTAATTTGGAACTTCTTAATTATTGCCCTGATGGTGGAAATGAGGATTTTCAATGCTTTAGCTCTTTTCTTACAGCCTTTCTAATTTGGGAAGCTCAACAATCTTCTTCTGCACACCAGAACTATATTCTTTGGTTTTACTACTTGTGATGGATGATTAAGAGAATTTGGCTTTGTCTTCCTCATATTTATAATCCTGTGGAACAGGAAGTCATGGCTGGACAATTCCGTGTTCCTAGTCACCCTGGTGTACTAATAAATAAACAATATAATAATAATAATAATGAGAATATACTTCAGATATATTTTATTCATACAAATTTCTAGGGGTGCCAATACATGTGGCCAACATGCATTGGAGAAAAAAAAATATTTCACAATATGATTTCCCTCCACTTTCACTTGTTTTACTTCAATGAAAGGTTCGATTTTTTTGAATGAAAGATCAAAAGGACAAACAATGTATGTGTGTGTGTGTGTGTGTATCTGTAAACTTATATATTAATATATTGGGATAAATAAATATGTATAAATAAATAAATATATAAATATGTTGTGATTAGAAAATGAAAAGGAGCTGACAGTAATAGAGGGGAAAATGTAACAGATGGTAAATTATTTTTTACTGCATGTGGTAATACAAATAAAATTACAGCTAAAGAAATGTTTAGTGCAGAAGTGCTTGCCAGAATAATAAAATACTTTTAATCTGGCTTTACTATGTATACTAAAGACATTTTTAGTTGGCATCAGCTATTTTAATTTTGAAGTCATTTTTACATACATGCATATACAACAGGAGACAAATTACACTCATTTTGTACAATGACCTATGAAATATAATATGCCCTGCCAATGTCCATATAATGATTGCATACTATACATCTACTATAGAGCTGCCACATTTATCCTGCCATTAAAAGGCTTTTAATGCTTCACAACACTGTGCTCTTAAACACTAGCGGAGGTGTTGCAGACACACGATGGGTCACTCTGCGGCTTTATATTTTTTCCATTGCTGATGCATCACTGCTACAAAAAGCTCAATTCTGTGAGATCAATGAAGGATAAAAGCAGCACTTTCTAGGTCATTTCCTTCTCAGGTCTCTGGACTTCTCGCTCATTGCACCATATTGCCAGAATCATTCATATTATCCCCTCGCCTGTGATCTCACCGGTCTTCCCGAAAGTTGTTGTGTAAGGAGAGAAGAAAAACTCTATATATGAATAAACCATATTACACCAAAACCCAAAAGGGAACAGCATTTATGCAATACTGTCATTTTTTTACCCTAGATCAAAGTTGTGAATGCTTAAAAACACAAACAACCTACAAGTACTCATATAGACTGCAAAGGGGCCTCAGGTCAAGCTAAATTGGGAAGCTCCCCTCAAAACATCTCATCAGAGAATTTCCCTTTTCAATGAAACCTTCAACGAAGTCAGCTGTAGCAGTGACAAAGGGCATTAAAAGACCAAAGAGAAAAGTACACACAAGACTCCGTGCTGTGAGGCAAGTGAAGGAATTCTATTACGGAGGAAAGGATTGGCTGGAGAGCAATGGAAGGGCTCATCTTTGTGATGCCTGTTCCCTGTGAGCAGGTCAGAACAAAAGGCATCTCTAAAGTTGTCTGGTCTGTTTGCTCTTTCCCTCAGGAGGTCAGTCTTTTTGAGGAGACCCCACGATGTTGAAGTTGTTAAACAGCCTGTGTTTGGCTCTTTTAAAGGCCTCAAAGAAGTCCCTCTGGAAAGACTTCAAATAAACTTTCAAACATGTCAATGTTTGGATGGGTGTTTATGTGGTTATAAGATGTTCAGTGCAATAGGAGAGGGAAAGTAACTTGTCTGCTGCAGCTATTACAAGACAGCGGTTACTCCTGGGTAATTATGTTTGAAACTTGTTAAGGGAATAAGATATGCAGGTCTTCATTCAGGTCCATTTGGCTTCTAAACTGGATTTGATAGTTCTGGCTTTTATACAAGTAGAACATTTAAAGCGGCATTCACACCGACTCACATAATCCACAACCACAAAATCACCTAAACTCATTCATTTTTATTTATTTTTTTAAATTTAGTTTAAAAGTTGTGCCAAGTTGTAAGAAATGTACACTTAGTATTCATGGTGGTTTGATATGGGTTTGTAAAGGTTATACATATAATTTAAATGTTTTTCTTGTGTTTTAACCAAGTAAAAATGTGAAATATTTTTCTCATACTATAAACACGTTAGCAAAAACAATGAACATTATGATTTCAAAAAGTTTAAAAACATTTTTAATGTATTTTTTTTAAATAAATATAATTAATCAGTAATTCTTAAAGAGTTTGCTACATATTTAATAACATTTACATATGTATTATTGTATTGTATTACTGTTTGTATTAATTTCACAACCTGACTTAACACTGCCTTGTTATAAAAAGGTCAAAAATATAAAATATTAAATAATATTGCTATATTAAATAAATATCCATCTGCTTCTCCTATGTTTGTTTTTAGGTATGCTGGAGCAAAACATAAAATATGAAAATTGCTGATATATTAAAATATATTTTAAGACATTTACAGTAACACACAGTAATGAGTGTCTACTCTGACATTCCTTGTTTTTTTATATGTTGGCTGCAACACAAGGTTTTGGTTTAGTGAACAAAAATGGTAAAATAAAATAAAATAAAATACTTTATTTTTTATTTTTTATAATAATAATTTGAATAAGGCTTTTTTCCCATCCCAGAGAGTGATCGGCCACCTTATAAATTACACATACACAACTGTTTCCAATGATTAATCCCAGTGAGTATAACCAGCACTTAAGACTCTCTAATCCTTATCAGCCTAATCATATTTATTAGTGAACATCATTTTTAATTGCCAATTCAAAGCCAGTATCAAAGACTCAAATAACATGTTTGTTTGACAGCATTCAAACATTAAATTTAGCACAGACAGACATCAGGCCAAACAAATAAGAGCTGTTAGTTTCCAACCACACAAATCTAAAATGGAGTCCAGGGAAAGTTTACATATGGATTTAACAGAGAGCACCAGCCCACGGGGCAATAACACCAGTCACGTCAGCATTGTGCCGAACTGACAACTTTTAAATTGGCAGAGTCTTTTTCTCTGAGCTTATGAAGCCACCATAATTGGCATTCACACATGGCGGCAGCAACACCTGTTAGTCTCATCCTGGGTGTTTGAGCTGTCTGAGCAATTCTGGAAAAAAGAAAGACAGAAAGAGACAGATATAGACTTTTTTCACCCACCTGGATCAATGAAAGATCCTCCAAATGTAGCCTGAAGAGATGATTTCTGAAAGAAAGACCAAAAAAAAGATATGAATTTCCACCCAATTCAGAACACAAGTTGCCTCAGAGGGTGGGTGGCCATTGCGGTTATAAATGGAGATTTTTATGGATTGCAACATTTCGAGTGAATCCATGCGCAATAGCAATTGGCCAATGTTGTGAGAGGAATGTTTTGAGCTGTTTCGGAGATAAACAAAACTATAAATAAAACGGAGGATTGGGAACTAAATTGCCAAATTAATTGCTGAATAAATCACATTAACATGCTCCCAATAGACATCCAGTTTTAACACAACCTGGTATAACCATTCAAGTTCAAGTTTTTTTATATGATCTGCACACCTGGATGAAGTCAAACAATGTGTTAGAGCCAAAAACCTCTTATGCAAAGTGTGCAGCCTACTGTCACTTTAATGAGCCAATGCTGGACCTTGCCTAAGGATAAGGAGCTTGTTTGGAGCAGCAGAGGCCTGTAAATGCTGCATGCATTTTAATTCTGGGAAACGAGGAAAAACAACTAAAATTGCTCCTCCAAACATCTTGGAACGAGCATGTAATCTAGTGTAGCAATATAGTGTTCTGCCAACTCTAATCTCAAATGTGATTTATATGTGGAACTACAAATCGCATATCCGTCCGACATGATTTTACATCCATCTGTGAATGTCGGAAGCACAAACACATTTGCTAAAACAATATGGTACGTAATCTGAAAGCGGAGCCTGTCTTATTGTATAAGAGAGTACGTGATAAATCAGGTTGCTGTGATTAAGGTCCACTTACTGAATCGACATGCCTATTGATTGTGTTTCACTGCATTCCCGTTAAAGCCTTTTGAGGTCCTCAAGATATTTGTGACCCTAGACCATAAAAGCAGTCATAAGGGTAATTTTCTTTTTAATTGAGATTTATACCTCATCTGAAAGCTGAATAATTAATTAACTTTCCATTGATGTATGGTTTGTTAGGACAATATTTGGCTGAGATACTACTATTTGAAAATCTGGAATCTTATGGTGGAAAAAAATCTAGATATTGAGAATATCACTTTTAAAGTTATCCAAATAATGCATATTGCTGATCAAAACTTAAGTTTTGATATATTTACAGTAGGAAATTTACTAAATGTCTACATGAAACATGATCTTTACTTAATATCCTAATGATTTTTGGCATAAAAGAAAAATCGATAATTTTGACCCATACAATGTAGCCTATTGTTGGCTATTGCTATAAATATACCGGTGCTCCTTATGACTGGTTTTGTGTTCCAGGGTCACATTTATGAGAAAAACAAAAAATCAGGTAATGCCAAGGTTTGCATATTTGTGTAGGTCATTTTAATAGCTAGCAACACTAAAACTAATAATAGCCACTGCACATATGTTTAGTATTTGGATCTATCTATCTATACATAAAGGTATAACAACAGTTTTTAAATGTGTATTTGTTTCAGTAGAGGCATGACTCAATATTTCACACTCTAAGTGCCTGTATTTGACAGGTCTGCTCAGTCTGGTGTTGGTAATTGACAGAATGTTCCTTGAGCTGCTGAGTAACTTCATGAGAACCCTGTTGTTCAGTGACCTTGATGAAGCAGCAGCTCAGTTGGAGAATCTTGACACAGTCCATTAGGCCAGACTGTGGGTGTGTTTGTGAGGCCTTGGGCCCTGCAAACCCATCTGCTCCAGGGACATCAAGTCGAGCTGAAAGCAACATGGAGTTCCTCCAAGGCAAGCCTTAAGTTTTTCCTCTTCACAGTTCAGTTCGAACAACATTGATCCACAGCCCCGGACTCATCCTATCCACAGAAAGATTGCTGACCTGCATAAACAGTGTTGTTTACTGTGATTTTCACCTCTCCATTCTAAAAAAGTAGGGATGATCTAATATGTATTTTGAAGGCAGACAACCAATATATTAGCCGAAATAAAATGCACTTAATTTAAGAGAAATAAAAAATAGGCACTGATATGATAACCAAAGTTGATGTTTTTGAGGCAGATAACAAATATTAAAAATGTTATAAATATTTTAAATGTTATATATATATATATATATATATATATATATATATATATATATATATATATATAAAATGTTTTCCACTGCATATGATTATACAAATATTAACAAAAAAATATATTAATACAAATATTTTACATACTAAACTATTTACATTTGATTTGAATAAAAAAAGACATAGAAAATGAACAAATAATAATAATTAAAATATATTATAAATATATAAAAATAGATACAAATTTAATTAAGTGAAATGAAAAATGAACACTGATATGATAACCAATGTTAATGTGAGAAGATAACAGATAAATTAGACAAATAAATACATGCAAAAAATATAATTACTATATTAATTATTTCATTTGAACTTTTTACATTTAAAAAAAATTACTTTAAAATTAAAATCAGTTTTCCATTGTATATACTATTCAGTGTAATAATTTATTTGACATCCTAAATTTTAATAAAATTAAATGCAAAGAATATTCATATCTCATATCAAATATTCATTAATTTAAGAATATCCCTAATTGCTAACCTCAATCTAAAGAGCATTACTAGTTTCCTTTAACTCCAGTTGTTTGTGTTTGACTTGTTTAAGAGGTTTGCTGTCTCCAAAACCCTAAAGTACAAGACATCTATTGACAGACCGAATCATTAGTTGGAACTGAGTGACTGAGCTTTCTCATTACAGGAAAACAATGAGAACACAATGTCTGGGAAAACTTAACAAGTGTTTCCTACCGTGCAAGAGGGCACAATATTTTCAATTGAGTCATTACCACTGATATGCACTTCTTTGTAACACCAGCAAGACACGTTTGATGTTTGGAGAGAACAAAGGATCCCAACCGCAACTCTTTAGCCAAGTCAGACTTGATAATGATGTGTTGCACTTCGGAGCAGGTTCTGAGAGCGTACTAACACATTCTGCTCATGATACAATGAACCACTAGTGAAGTTAATGGTAATCCCCAGAAAAAGTAATTATTCTACCGCCCCCGGCCCTGTGGGTGAATGAACTGTTACAGTGCCTCATATCAAACCATTTCTGCGGTTGTCACAAAATAATTGCTTGGAGATCATCCAAGCTGCTGACAGATCGGGAATATGAGATTAATTTGGCTGAAGATGTATGGCAGGACAGTGCGAAAGTCTATGTGGAAATCATCACACTCATTAATTAGAGCTGGACACAGGAAATCCTATCCTATTCTCACATTCATGGTGCGATTTTTTTTATCAAAGTATCTGTCGGTGAGGATGGTCTATGCTATGCTTTGTCTGCCACAGAAGTCCTCCGGTTATATTGTGTGGTTTTACGAGGACTCGGATTGTGTGTCACTATTGGGCTACTCATGGGAAACTTGGCAATTGTGACATTTTCGCACTGGGTGTCAATTTGGTGTTGCTGAAAATATAGTACTATTTGTATGTAAGGCTTAACACACACACTGTCAGAACCTCTGACAATGACACACTCATTCATATACTGAGACACATGGACTGAGTCTTAATTAAATTTCATGCAGTGATGGAAGAAGTAACCATTACCTTGCACCCACGATTAGTTCGTTCTGGCCGGGGTCAAAGGTCAGCTGCGAATAATCAACGGTGCCCTCAGCTCTGAATCGGTGGATCCAAGGCTCGATTTCTGCAGAACAAGAGAGGGCACATGTTAGCGCACATATTTCTCTTCGATTTGAGTGCTCCTGAGTGCATTTGTGTTTGTTTCTGTGCGGGTGTATGATATGCATATCGAATCCCCTCGCTGTGGCGCCTTTCATATTAACCTCTGGCCTTGACATCGATGCTTCAATCTTGGCCTGTCTAACATCTTTTGCCTACCTACCTCTGTGTAATGAGATAGCTGCTGGGTTAGCTGTTCCAGTAATGCGATCATTTGTGCTACTGTTCATTGGTCTTTTTCCAGTTCTGGGATGTAGTTTCACATTAACACACGAGCGGACTATTTTTCCCAGTTAAAATATATATTTTATGTGTACGCATTACACACATAACAATATATTTAAATATAGAAATAAAAATATGAAATAATGATAAATGTTAAAATAATACACAATAATACATTTACAAAAACATTTATAAACAAAACATAAAAATGAACATAATATAAACACTAGGGCTGGTATTTTAACGCGTTAATTATAATAATAAATTATAGTGAGAAATTATTAACGCATTTAATGCACTTAACAGTAACAGACCAACAGTAGCCTACGTGGGTAAATATTTTAATCGCTTACCAGCCCTAATACGTAAATACATTATATATAGATATATAAATATACAATAGACAGACAGATAAACAAAAGAGACAGACAGACAGATTGGATGGATGGATGGATGGATGGATAGATAGATAGATGACAGACAGAGAGACAGACAGACACCTTTTTTGTCCTTTGTGCTTTACAAAACAATAATGAATACAGAATAATTTACAAACCTAGTAAATGAATTAAATATAATCTACAACATTTCTTCAATAAAGTTATTTTATTTTAATAATCAGTTAAACAGCTCTGCTAAACAACAAAGCTTTCTCTAACTCTGATAGGGTTGTTTTTCTTCTGAAGAAGCGCATCTCGAGCATACAAAAGGAAGCCAGAATTCCCTAAAGATCCGCAGCATCAGTTACCACAATGTTCTTCCATAAATCTTGCATGTCTCTATGGGATAGCCCTAACTTCAGCGAGACTGGAACTCGTAAGTGAATGTGGAGACACACAATGTATTTCTTCAGTGTTTCTGAAAAGCAGTTTAATATAACAATATATATAAATTATTTTTGGGCTTTTGGATGACTTAATATGGTCTACTTATGTCAGCTAATGGTTCTGTTTGTATTTCCACATTCTTTGTAGGATACAGTGAACACTTTTTATATGTTAAAGGTGTCATTTCGTGACAAAATAATGAGTAGAAGTAAAATCTTCTTTCAAAATTATTTAATTAATTCAGTCAAATATGTGAAAGAGCCACACTAGCAATGAATGCCATAGAAAAATTGCATATATGTGGCGGAGGGGAACATGCCACCGCCTTGTGGGGGAAATATTCAGCACTATACTAAGGATGACTGAGTGAGCAACAGGATCCTAGTCCCCCCACCCAATGCTTTTAGTCTTTGTACAACTGTTAGACTAGTTGTATGTAGTGTCTATCGTGTTGCAATGTGTAATGCTCAAGAATCAGCGAGGTGGGCTTCAGGATTTACTCAATACACGGCAGCCACCTGAAGTGTGTGTATGTAGAAAACTCAGGAGGTAAACCTAGTTAACTGCAAAACCCGCCCTCCCCTGAATCTAACAGGATAGGTAAGACGCCCCCACTCCTTAGTATAAGTGACTCAAAATTAGCATAAACAGTTTTCAGTTAACAAACAAATTTTACATTTATTTGTACTGCAAGATTTTAAATGATTACGTTTTCCTTGTTTTCACAAAGTTTACAAAACAATTTCAAGTGTAGACAAATCAAAGTGAAATAAAATAAAGGTTGAAAATAATAGAGATGAAAAATCAACAGATTTGTGTCAGTTACAGTTCAATCTGAGGAAAGTAAGAATCAGTGTCACTTATTGTAAGTAACCTTAAACAAAACGTTTCACAGTTAACTCAACCTTTCAAACAAAGTACACTTTGAAGTTCACTTCAATCCGGCTCAAAAATTCAAGATCCAATTCAAAAATCCAGGAAAAAAAAGGTGAAAAGTTATACTCTATCCATATATGGAGTTCACAGTCCCAAAAAGTTCAGTTATGTACACAAAAGAAAGACTATGAATCCCTTCGCAGGAAAATTCACTGATCACAGTTCCATCAAAATATCTGTATGATTTCACAGTTCAGATGACTCACTTACAGAAAATGGCAGTTTGCTTACCAGTTTTCAGAAGGAAAAGAGGAAAATAATTTTTATCACCACTCTTGGTTCATGAATGAGGTGCTGAAAGATGTCCAATGGATGGCAGGGTACTGTTTCTTCACTCACTAACCCTCAGCGATTGTCCTCGCGATCCTGACGACGGCAGCTTGATTCAACGAGGCCGCAATCCCAGCTGATGGAGGCACAATGAGAAGACAAACAACGCACGACCCTATCCGATGACTCAGCGAACCTTAATTCACACGATCAGTAACAGCAATCACTGTTTCAAGTTCGTTTGAACAAATGAAACAAAAACTGTTTGAAGCAAAGAAAACACGAGACTGTTTAACTCCTACGTGACTGAGACTTAATGAAACTAACAGGCCTTTTGTCCAGCTTCATGCATGAACACGGCAGAAAACTCATTTTAACGCTTACTTCGTTAAACTTGTTCATATACACGAAGACTCAGAAGCAACGTCATGCAGCTCTTATATATGTCGCGAGTCTAAACGGGACTTTTTCCCGCGATTGACTACCCGAGATCAACATTCAATTTCAGCTCACCGCTGCTCTTCTCCGCTCTCTCGCTCTCTCCGCGCAACTCGTCAAAACCTACAAAATGGCGGCGCCCACGACAAACATCAAAATAAAAGTCTCCACATATTAGAAAAATGTAAATCCCCTACATAAAGATGTAAAACAACTTCGGCACTTTCCAAAAATTAACCTCAGCATGGAAGCAAT
The DNA here is from genome assembly GCF_023724105.1 of Carassius gibelio. Lineage (NCBI taxonomy): Eukaryota > Metazoa > Chordata > Actinopteri > Cypriniformes > Cyprinidae > Carassius > Carassius gibelio. Next base: position 12,494,467 of record NC_068419.1, read on the forward strand.
TTAAAGACCTCAAGGTCACGGCTGTCAAAACTGCAAGAACTCTTGCCTTTGTTTGCTCTTAAACTTGTTTTCTTGAACTCCCAAGGACTGTTTCTTTTAATAGACATGAATAAGTTTGCTCTTTGCAAAGATTCTTTAAGTACGGGAAGCAACATCTAACAAGCCGCAGCTGTGCAAATGCTGGGGTCTTCTGGCGCAAAGTTGCTCTTAAACAAGTTTTCTAACCAAAATTACAGAGAGAGTAGCCCAACACAAAATTGTAATTAAAATGAGACAAAACCACTTTACACAGAGTGTGTATTGTTGCCAAATGTTACAAATTACAAATGTGATTTACAAACATGTTGTCTTGGGCCTTTCTGTTGAATTCGGCTCCTCACGTTTCAACCATGTTCTTGTTCAAATCTTAAGTTGTCTGATGGTGCATTCAAGTCATCTCGTTTAAAATCGTATTTCAAAGTTGAATGCACATGAACGCCAACACAATATCGTAAATACCAGTGGGGAGCTTGGGATTTTCTCTAAGCCCCGATCTGTACGAGTTGGGGGCATGTCAGTGATTAACATGGCAGAATATAAAATATTAAAGGGGGGGTGAAATGCTCGTTTTCACTCAATATCCTGTTAATCTTGAGTACCTATAGAGTAGTACTGCATCCTTCATAACTCCAAAAAGTCTTTAGTTTTATTATATTCATAAGAGAAAGATAGTCTGTACCGATTTTTCCCGGAAAAACACGACCGGCTGGAGGCGTGACGTGTGGGCGGAGCTAAAGAATCACAAGCGCCAGTAGGCTTTTGCTTTGATAGCGTTTGGAAGCTGTGGCATTACATGAGGACAAAACCAACCAAAACAAACCATGGCTAACAGTCAGATTCAGCGTATATTTATGATCCAGAATCAGATCCAGAGGCTGAAATTAAACAAAAGCAGCAGCAACAACAGCGTCTCTATGTGGTATGTACTGAAACTGTATATATTTGCTTAGCGGTTTTGGAAAATGACTAAGTTCCACTTTGTCGTCTTTTTTTTTTTTAAGCTGTACATGTGGAAAGTGCAGTTTGATGACAACATCGCATGTTGTTTACTTGATGTGCTTACGCGCCGATAGCTAAGTTAACAACACAGAGATATTTGAAGCAGTTTTACTCACCGCCTGCGGTTCCAACACACGATCGTGACCCTTTTTCGTTGGGACTGCATTATCCTTAAGAAATAAACTATGTGCAAATCCGTCGTCAAACTGGGCCTTGTTTGAAAAACAAGCATCTTCGAAATGCAGGGGAACAAACACAAACACTTGCACAACTCCGTTGATGCTCTGTAAAAATAAACTCCATCCACTGGTCCCTTAATGCTGTTTCTCTTTTGGTAATCTGTGCAGGGTTGTCTTGCCCTGGCAACCAAAAACACACTCCTTTTCCCATTGCATGGGACTCCAACTCTTTAACAGTGTAAAAAACTCAGTATGCATGAAATAGCATTTCACCCCCCCTTTAAAGGTATTTAGCTGTGATATTGTCAAGCTTTTCAATTTACAGCGCAGTAAGTTAATCGACACATAATATGATGGCATTATAATATAGCAATGCAACTTGTAACAATAATGTTGGCAACGGCTTCACAAAATAATTTAAAACATTAAAAAACGAAGTATACCTAATGCACATGTCTTTGTTCTTAATTTTCTAGAACAAGAGTTAAAGAACATTGCTGTATTTTTGTGTTATTAATTAAGAGAAAGTACTCCGCCATCTTGCTCCAACGAAAGTGACTTTTATTAAATCCACTTTATATGTATATGATGTTTGTTTGTTGTTTGTTTTGTCTTATGCAGTGACCTGTATATTGCTTGTAAGGTGACCTTGGGTGTTCTGAAAGGCGCCATGAAATAAAATGCATTATTATTATTTTCATCATTACTTGAACGCACATGCCGCCGTAAGCACGACTTCCCACCTCGTGCGTACGAACTTCCCAGGAGGACTTGAACGCACCATGATTCACTCTGATACCAAACAAAGCTATGAGAATACTTTCTTGCGCAAAGAAAACAAATGATGTCACATGGACTATTTTAATGGTGTCCATACTACCTTTCTGATCCTTAAACATGACAGTTCCGTTGCTGTCTATGGAGTGTCAGAAAGCTCTAGGATTTCATTAAAAATATCTTTATTTGTGCACCCAAGATAAATTTACAGGTTGGGAACAACATGAAGGTGAGTAAATAATGACAAAATTTTGTTTGAACTTTTCATTTTAAATGCTAAATATATATATATATATATATATATATATATATATATATATATATATATATATATATATATATATATATATATATATATAAATAACATTTAGGAAGATTAATAAATGCTGTAAAATATTGTTAATTATGATTTCATGTGAGCTACTGCATTAACTAATGCTAATGTATAAAAAATGTAACTCAGAACTTCAACAATACATACAAACACAATGAAAACTATATAATAAACCATTAACAGCAACATTAATGATCGAGAAACTGTATATAAGATTTTTATAACATAAAACAAACAAAATAAAAAGTCTAGTGTTGGGTTTGTTTTTCCCCCAAGCCATGCAATGCAGCTAGGGCTCTGACAAGCCCATACCGACAACACTCCTACCCATCATAAGATATGTACTGTACCTTTGGGGAACCATCTGCTTCTTAAACCTGTCATTGACAACAAGAGAAAAACCTTGTTTCCACCCCCCCAAAACAAAAAACAAGACAAAAAAAAAACCCTCTCTGAAGTCTAAACAAAATGCAACCCTGACTCACTATGAGTGTGCAACATCTGTCCAGAACACAAACCGGCACTTATGAGCAGAGCACAACGGCTCCATGGAGCAGATATTAACATTTCATTACAGTCAACCAGTGTGCCTTTATACAGAGATCTAACAGTGGAGCTGTGCTGGAGTTCTGGCATGGCTGAGGGGATGTATATTTATCTTCTTTATAGTTTGCACAGAGGAAAGCCGACTGTTCGTGATGCCCTTCCCACTTTTTGCTCCCTAACGGACAAGGATTACGCGGTCCACGGAGAAACATGTCCCCACAGCACTCTGGAGAAGAGAGCAGAGGTGTTCCATTTAGGAAAACACAGTCTCTTGGTCTCAGTGTCTGTCTTTTTGTCTGGATTTTAGACACGCATCTCTGTGACTCAACCCTTTTTATTGATTTTTTCAAAGAGGCTGCTAGGAACATTCGCCTCTATAAATGCAGACTGCAGGCTTGATTCAAAAAGGCAAATTTAAGGAGAGAGCAAAATGTTTCTCTCAGCCTTCAATTCACTCTAAATTGTCCTACTGGGTGGCCTGGCAAAGTCTGAAAGGTTTAGATTAAAAAAGAAAAGAAAAAAAAGAAATGAGGCCCATCAATCACTCTTCTTTATATAGCCTTTGTCAGGATAAGCACAGCTCCACCTGTGTGTTTGACTGTAATTACAGGGGCAACTATTTCACAAAACATGACATTTCAGAGAAACAGAAGGTGTTTATTAAATCAGCATGCAATTGGCATTAATTTTAAGTGTGAAAAGCTATTTTATTTACGTTGAATTCTGGTTCACAAAGGTGATACCGAGAAGACATTTGATATTTGGACATCTATCTAACTTACATTTCAATTTATTAAAGTAGCAGACACTTTAATCCAAAGCGACTTAAAAACGGAGAACACTGCAAGCAATTTATCATGAGAGAACAACATTTGCTGTACACACGTTTTAAATTATAAAGGATTAGTACAAGTATTAATATAAGTACACTGTAAAAAATTGCCGTATTTTCTAGTTCTACAGCAAAATTGTACAGAATATTACTGTATAAACATTTTACAAGATGCAGCTGTAATTCACAATGCATTATGGGTCAAATAAGGTTTTAGAGTTGTTAACAGTTTATTTCCACGTCAACTGTAATTCATTTACAAGAAGCAGGTGTTGTCACTGTAGCTCCTGCATTTGTACACTAACTTATTGTAGCGTGGCATTATGGGATTTCGCGCGCATCATTCAAATCTGAAACCCAGCCGACTGGAGCAGCGCGAGAACGATTGAAGATTAGAGGCTTTATACATAATTCCTGGTAAGTTCACTTAATTATACTCAAGAAATATCCTTTTATATTTATTTAAGTTAAAGGGTAACTGAACTACTGGTCAGAGCCTGACTCCACCCACTGCCAATATTTGAAAAGCGCTGAAAAGTGCGCAGAGCACAGCAGAGATAGAGGGGATGAACCAAGTGCGGGGCTGATCGGGTGGGGCATGAACCTGAGACCCGCAGTGATGGATAAATTGACAGCTGCTGTCAGAGTCGCTAAAATGGATAGTGACTGTAGTGTCGCAAGTAGCTTTGCAACGAAGTGTTCATTTGAAGTAGAGGACTCTTCTCCCCCACCTTCACCTGAAGTAGAGGATGCTGAGGTGTCTGTGGACAGGGCCTGAGCCATATCAATTCGAGCCGCTGGCTCAAACTGCGGTCTTAACTCATGCATCGCGATCGGCATCCGACGATGCTAATGAAGCAGGTGCGCAAGAGAGAATGGGGCCAGTCTCAGAGTAAGATACTGCGTCGCTTTTCAGCGCGAGCTGTGTGGAGAAGCCCATCTCCACCTCTATTGCATTGGAAAAGCAATCCCGCGTAAAATGCAGTTTGCACACTCTAGGCGGGAACTCTTGGTCTTCCAGGTTAAGTGCATGCAACCACCGGTGCCTAATTTTCAAGTCAAGGAAAACTATGCAGTCCAGTAGTGCTGTTGCAACCAGCTACACTACACCTACGTACCATCCTGACCACTGTAAATAAATCTACGCTAACTTGAAGCTATCCTAACTGATGCAATACTATGCTACTAACTAACTATACCTTTAACAATACTAACGTTACACTTACAACTATGCTAATAAACTACATAGGCTACACAAAATAATCTAAATAACTATATAAATGCTATGCTAAATAGATGCTAAAATACTCCTCTATCCTGATCGTTTTTAATACTTGCAATTCCAACTCCTGACTCACTAAAGTGATTTTGATGGAACAAAATGGTTTTATACTGCCAAGGGCATGGTAGCTCGTACCAAGGGCTTTGTGAGATGGAAACTGCTTATGTCACCTGCCACCGCTTATGTCACATACCACAGCAAACATCCAATAGGAAAAATCAACAGCAGTAGCCACCGTTCAACCTGAAGAGGGCACCACTCAGATGTTTTTACACCATATATTGTAGATTTAAAACACTTTATACTCAAATGTCAAAAAGTTACTTGAATCAATAAACAGCACCAATAAAGCCCCATTCTTACAGATCATTAACTAAAAAAAGTTGGTTTAGGGTTTAGTTATTCTTTAATGTATGTCACAATAGCCTCCTATCCTGACATTTAGACAAGTGGCCTTGGTAACCTCTGTGCAGTAAACTGGGAATTGCTATCATAGCATAGTTAGGCCAAGTTTTGTATTTTTGGAAGTAAAATTTTCTTATTGAGAGCATTTAAAGTAGTGTTTACCTAACTTTTATCATTAAGCCCAATGCGTACGATTGTCATAGTAAATTTTATCTGTCGTAATAACTGACAAACAGAAAAATATGTGAAATTTCATTTGTTTATATGTATTCAACTGTCCCATATTGACATGACGCCTTACTATAATTACTAACTACATGTACATGAGTAATTGTGCATATTCTGTAGTTGTACTCGACATTAAAGCTCGTCTGAGTAATTTTTTAAGTGAAAGACAGCTTTATATGCCCGACTGGACAAGTTAGCCTGACTCAAATTTGAGTGAGAAAAAAAAAAAACACCTTAGGAAGCATCGAACCGTGAGACTGATTCTGATTATATTAATGTTTCATTCAATATCAAACCAAGCTTAACGGCACACATAAACTCACAGAAAATACATGATGAGGTAAATGTTCAACTGTTGAGTTTATTTATAACATATGATGTAAGTAGCAAAAAAAGTGAACTGTTTTGCTGAGAATCACGATTGCATAGTTCAATAAACAATTAGTTAATTTACTTACTTTTTTAGACACAATATTAACTGTTGTTCTATTTCTTTAACGAAAATAGTTCCAAACAAAGATCAAAGCAAAACCATTTTTACTCAAATAGAGTTTGGAACAACATGGGGGTAAGTGATTAATAAAGATTTTCATTTTGGGGTGGAGTAAACTTTTAAGTACTGGTCAATTCTGATGTATTGTATAAGTGGCATTTTGAATAGAAAGTTAATGTTCTACTCTGACTATGGCTTATTTTTTTAACCGGTATTTGTAGTCACTTTGTGATGCTATGTTATTTTTATGATAAGATTTTAACTATTGAAAGACTAAACATTTTATTTTACCAGTAAAAGCCTTGCAATGTGTTTCTGCCAGTTTTAATAAATACTTATTTGCAACATCATTGACTTGGTTTTTATTCATTTGTAAATGTATTAACATAGAGCTCATGATAATGCATTTATATCAGTATTTTATAGTTTACTGTTAAAATTATTCTTTACAGCAGTTTCATTGTTAAATTATTAAAACATCATATTGGATTTAGGGGTATTTACAGGATTTAATCCGCATCTTTAGTTGCCAGTTAAATACTGTAATTTAATGAAATGGCAAAAAAATGCTGTAAAATATATTTACAGGATTTCATTCGCAACTTTTGTTGCCAGGTAAATACTGTACTTTAGTGAAATAATGTACTGTACTTTACAAAATAATGCTGTAAACTAAGCTACAAGTTTAATTCAATGTTACTGTAAAGAAATACAAAAACTACTGTTTTTCACATACAGCAATTAACTGTAATTTGTTTTGCAGTAATGTCCTGTAATCCATTTTTACAGCAATTAACATCATTTTTACAGGATTTTATTGGCAACTTTTTTTGCCAGTAAAATCCTGTAAATTTTACAGTACAGTTTTTACAGTGTACATTTTTGGAATTTTACAGAATACAATGTTAATAACATATATTAAAATTCATTAACACATTTAAATTAATTTGTTTTAATTGACATTTTTTAATAAATATTGTTTTAAGTAATAAAAATAAGAACAAAAATCGAATAGAATAACTTTTTCACTATTTTATGTAGGTATTAATATAAACATTAGTACATAAACTATATATTGAGAAAGAATGAAAGAAAAGAAAGATATATAAGAACTCCTATTTAATACATTAAGAAAAGCATTTTATTTAAATTGACATTAAATCAATCAATAAACAATGAAATCATTAAAACAAGAATTCCTATTAAGTAAAAATTTTTAAATGTAAAAATCTATTCTATATATGTATTACCATACAGCATAAAAACTACCTATAGATTAGAAAACTACATGCAGAAAAGTAAAGAAAAAGATTTGTAATGTATTAGAATAACTTAAATACGTAATACAATCTTTGTAAATGTGTTAACATGTTTAAATGTATTTATTGTTTTTTATTTTAATTGAAATATACATATACACACACACACACACACACACACATATTCACAGACACACACAAATTCACAGACATATATAGAGTAATTTTGCAGCTGTAACTAAATCCAATGTATTTACCACTAAATACAGGAGCTCGTTCGGAAAACAGCATAATCTGAACTCCAGATGAGAACTGGGGCCATAAAGAGCATACAGAGTTCAAGGCTTATTTTAGAAACCGAGTGGAGCGGTTCAACAAACACATAAGAGAAAACCTGCGAAAAGCCAGTGCCTGCAGATCCCAGTGCTTTCTGAATAAATGTTTTCACTGAAGAAGGGATTCTGTTTGTGAAAGCTGGCGTGCAGGTATTTGGTTTTGCAGCAGGGCAGCTGCTAAATGTGCAGTCTGGGGCTTGTTCAATGATCTGAAAGCTTTGATTCAAAAGCTCAGTCAAACAGGGAGAACTGAGATTATTTGAGCAACCATAAGAATTGCATTTTCAGAACGGTGCCAATGGACTGTAAGGGGCTTGGAATGAAGAGTGTGTGTGCGACAGACCTCCCTGTCCCTGCTGGGCATAAACGCCATTACCACTGCACTCACTGTGCATATTTAATGAATGGGGTGCTAATTAAAAGGTTTGTGTTCCATTTGTGTGTGCGAGACGGGTGTTAGACATTGAAATTCACACTCATTCTGTAACACAGATGGTGAACAGCCATAAGAAAACACATCTTAAAAATCAATGGGTCAATGAGCTACTAGTCTGTGTTACTACTCACTAGGTTGTGCTTACAGACAGCTCGGTTCTCCAGGAGTTCACTTCCAGTCAGAGCTGATCACTAAGCTAAAACACTGACCTTGTCTTTCCACTCCATTAGCCCCAATAGACCCCCTTTGCCTTTGACATTCAGCTCTACAATTACTTACTGAAATCCGCCTGCTGAATTTACATTGATTATAATACATGTTCTCCAGGGAAGGGAGTCCTGTAATTTAAACTAGGGGAAGGTGACTGAGTTTATCAATGCTATTACAGTAGGTCTCCATGATTTAGTCCATAACACACATAAAAAATAAAAAAGCATTTAGTTCTGTAGTCATTCAGAAAGCATAGCTCAAGGACAATTTACAACACAGGACCAACTATTTAAAAAATAGATGTATGAAAATGAGAATAGATGTATGAGAATAGATGTATGGAAAGAAAACTGTATACAAAGGAAATCAACTAAATAAACATATTTTCCTAAGTAATTTAACTAATATATTTTTATATATTTTGTGTATTACATTTCAGTACATTTTAATGTTTAAATGAAATATACATACACACACACACACATATTATATATATATATATATATATATATATATATATATATATATATATATATATATATATAATTAAAGATTATAGACTTGCAATAAATTTCATATTTATTAAAAAGTAGGATTATAAACTTGCAATAAAGTATATTTTAGGTATTATAAGTCAAATGTTTCCACAGGTTCAAATCCAAACTATTAATTCTAAACTTCAGGAATCTGATCCTGTTAACACACCATACTGTACATTACTGTTTCTGGGTCCAGATTTATCAAATCCCAAAAGCAAATAACATAAAGTGCTATTATACACTCTATGTGACCTGTAGCATTGCTGAAAAATAAACTTGTTTGGCCGATTCATCTTTTCTAAATCATTAAAATACTATTGTCTTGAGTGTGGAGACTGTTGTGTACACTGTGAGTTTTTTAAAAAGTTGTGCTATTAATGAATAGCGCTCATGAACAGCTGTAGAGAGTAGAGTATCTAGTACACTTGAAATGGAGCAATTGCTTGGACCCGGAAACAGTATTCGATATATCATAAATTATCAAGCAGATACTAATAGTGGTGCTTATCTCAGCAAGCTCCATTAATTAACATGCAAAATGAAGTCCAGAGGTCTCCTGTAACGTGCTGTCATGCTGTGTTGTGTGGGATACAAATGCTGACCTGTGTGAGAGATGAGTGGGTGTTCAGCTCTATGGCAGGGGGACTCCGGGGCCCGTGTGGCCCCCCGGCAGGGCACTCCTCTGGGCAACAGCAGCAGCAGGCTGTGCAGCAGGACGAGGTAGCGGGCCAGGGGCGTTCCCTCCACGGGGGGAGCCATGGGGGTCCAGGGGACTCTGCTCAGAACTGCTGGGGCAGGAGCATAGGGCGCTGGGCATCTGCCACGGAAATCTGAAGAGAAAATTAGAGAATGACTGAACGAGCGCGATAAGGTTTGATTGATTTCGTTGGTTAAACTTTATAATAACTTTCATAAGCTTCATTAATAATTAATCTTAAAAAATCATTATGTAACAGATCATTACTTAAAGGCAGGACCTGATGATAATGACTGGCTGATCGCACTGTATATTCTCTCACTTTTTACAGGAAATATATACATTTTAATACCATGAGAAGAAAGCATCATGAAACCATCACATCACAATAAATTAAACAGTTTAGTGGTCATTACGTAAAAATATGCAGCAAAATATGAGGATTGACTGATCAGATTTGATCACACAATAATTTAACAAATAATGCAGTATTACCAAATAATGTGGAAGAACACAGTGTTTTTCTTTTTCTTTTTTTTTTTGCTACTGAATATTTTTGTGGAAACCTTGATATATTTTTGGTGGATTCTCTGATGAATATGAAGTTCAAAACAACAGCAACAATTTATTTGAAATAAAATAGAAATAATTTATACCATCATACTATAAATGTCTTTATTGTGACTTTTGATTAATTTAATGCAAACATGTTAATTTCTATGTTTTTTATTCTTTAAACAAAACGTATCAAAAACACTTGAACGATAATGTATCAGTTTCCATTCTACATGAATAAACTAAATGTAAAAATATTTAAATAGAAAACAGTTCTTTTTAATTGTAATAATATCTCAAATTATTACTGTTTTACTGCACTTTTGAACAAATAAATGGAGCCTTTAAGCTGTACCTTTCAAAAACATTCTCCTCCTATTCCAATGGCTCCATGGTGGAGCATAGGGTCTCAACAAAGGTTTTCCAGCAGACTTGTTTTTGGGCCTTAACCTTAATTAGTTTCAACTTTAAACTGCTTTATATTTTTATTAAAAGTGACATATACTGATATATAACTGTGATTAACATGACAGAGTAACAGAGCATCAGGCAGAGAGTGCAGCCAGATAAAGAAACGGCAGCTGTTGAGATCGTCACATTCGTCTCCCCAACCTCCTGCACTCTCATCTTTGACCTCTGACCCCACTTCCACGAATCAGCACAGGGAGCACTCCAGCTCCTCTGAAGAGCCGTAGACTATCAGAGAACATACCGCAGAGCACACACACTCCACAGGGGCCTCTCACACTGCTCACATGCAGCCAGAAAAACTCCATCTAGTTTTGCACTCCTGAGAAACTTACAGTGTTATAGATTGCTTTCAGACTCATGGGCAGAGGTCTGATATTCACATTCTATAAATAGCGCTTTCTTTCTTTCTTTCTTTCTTTCTTTCTTTCTTTCTTTAATCCTTGCACAAAACTATTTAAAGGGATAGTACACCCAAAAGTGGAAATTCTGTCATTAATTACTCACCCTCATGTCGTTTCAAATCTTCGGAACACAAATTAAGATGTTTTGAATTTGCCCTGAAAAAGGCCACAGAGGCCGAAACATGTTGGCATGTTTTTAATGGATAGCAAGTTCTGTGAGTGCCTCAGAACCACTGTTTATTTGGGACAAATTAAGATATTTTTGATGAAAACTGAGAGCTGTCTGACCCTGATAAATAAATAAAAAAAACCGACTGCGGGTCTTCCTGGATTGACTTTGAAGCACGACTAGCACTTGTGCCGCAATGCTTGTCAATCAAAAATCACTCCATCATCCTTCCTTTCCTTGGGATAACCTCTCTACACTACGACAGTAAAGATGAAATTGAGTCAGTCTGCACAAAGGGCAATCCAGAACTCGATTACGCCAAAGTTGCTCTCATCAGCAGGGACCACAGGGACTCAGTAACTGACACACTGCAGATCTGAATGGCCTGTTGATGGGTCTGGAGACTCATGTCTGTAGTGAATGGAAACAGGGCTTTACATCTTCTTGCCTTGTTGAACACACACACACACACACACACAGTAGTTTCCTGTCAGTAGATGCTGGACAGAGTGGAGCCACCGCTTTCCAGCGTTTTTTTAGTTTTTCTCTTACGTTCAATTCCCATTTGATATTCAGTTACATTATTATCAAGCACCCACACTCATAAACAACATATCAAATGGCAAAATACTGTACATAAGGAATTCAATTTCGTTCCTTGTGTGAATGTTAGTTTTTTAGAGTCTAAAAATCATCATTTCTTTTGAACATTCCCCCTGATTTTATATTGTAGCTCAATGCAGGTTTTAAACACTTTAATGTGGATGAATAACTTGACTGTGAAAAGTGCAAACATCCATTAAAGGTTTTTTTATGTGAATTCATTTGCCAGGAAGTCTCAAATCAGATACAGACAGTGCTGGGTTGAAAGTGATGTAATCTGCATTACGTAATCAGATTCCAAAAATTACAAGTACTTGTAATTATATTTCATTTTAAATACATTTAATCCGACTACAGCTATTTTTTTATTGATTACATCTCATTCACACAATAGTAATACATTATTATTATTATTATTATTATTATTATTATTATGAATTCAATTAAAATCACTAAACCTAGTTCTTATTGCTAATTACAAAACAAATGGAATATATTTTCTTTCTATATGGTTGTATCAATATGGTACAAGATACATGATATCAATGTGATAAAGAAGTTAGGTCAAAGGTAACCAAAAAGTAGATCGATTATATTACAAAAAATTTAAAGGATTACGATACCAATTTAAATTTTGGTAAACTAATTTGGAATCAGTAACAGATTATAGTTTGCAAATAATCTACCCAGCTCTGAATACAGATCTAATACATGCCCTTGCACATCGAGTTATGGTGCTCATATGGACACTATGAGTTTGAATCAAGGTTAACGAAAACGAACAAAACTAGGTGAGAAAAAACATTGTCGTTAACTGAAATAAAATTAAAAACGAGACATTACAAAAAAACGATAACTAAAACTAATGTGTGTTTGACAAAACTAAAATAAAATTATAGATTGAATGTCCTTAGTTTTCATCTTGGTCAATGTCTTTCATAGAGGAAATAACGTTCAGCTGCATTTCCTTTCCCTGCGCCAAAAAAACTAAACGCTGTATAAGCTGTGATTCAAATATTAAATTATGTTATGTCATTTGTTTACTTTACTTTTGTTTGTTTATTTGTTTATGTCATTTGTTGCTTGCACTGAATGTTTGCTGCTTCAATCCAGATGAGTAGGCTATTGTATAGGGTAAATTTAGTATAGGGTGTGAAAATCGTACAGCTGTGGTATTTGTATAGAAAATTATTGCTTGACTGAAGTACTGTAAAGCCATCTCTCTCTTTCTCACTCACAAAAAAAAAAAAAAAAAATTAAAAGCTGTATTTAAAGTTATTTTTTTTGTCATGTTCTTTTCTCAGATTGTTTGGGTTGAATACATGCGGTTCATGTATGTCTTCTTTAGTCTGTTGGCTCTTTAGGTTTTTTACTGGCACACGTCACTTACACATTTTGCACTTACTGTTTACATATTTGTGTCCAGATGTACATGTTATGTACTGGTTTTATTTTTGAATGAATATTTTCTGTTGAATTATTACACAACACGTTTTCTGACCTTTTTTAATCTTGCCCCTGACAAATAACCCCAATTACGTAAAAAGGCTAAAACTAACACTGAAACTAAACTAAAACTAAGCATTTTCAAAAAATCTAAACTAAACTAGCAAACGCACTTTAAAAACTAATTAAAACTAAACTGAATTTGAAAACAAAAAGTCAAAACGAAATAAAAATCAAAACTAATGGAAAATGCAAAACTATAATAACCTTGGTTTGAATGCAGCTCACAACATTGCCTGATTCCTTATCCATAAATACCTGCTCTTTCTCCACTTCACTTGAAATAAAAGGTAAAAAAAGGTACCTACAAACTTAACCAATTACCACCGAGACAACATAATGGCTGGTTGTTGGGTGTCATAAACAGACAGCGCACAAGAGCTGAATTTCCTTTAATCATAGCTGCAAATGACAACATGACATATTCCTGCTGTGGTCCAGTGTCTTTCTCGCAGGAAATAACAATGTATGTTGACAGTGATGAAACACTTCAGCAGTACAACCGGTTATGCTCTCTCTCACACATACACACTGTGGTCTGAGTGGCTTCCTGCTCAAACTGTCCTCATCTAACACAAGTAGTAATGGGCGAGCACCATGGTCAATATGATCTAATTATTCCTATAGAAACACCGGATCCTCTACATATTACAGTCGCTCACAGAGCTGAACCACAGGAATATCTTCAGCAATAAAATGAAATATGGTTATATCTTGAACCAAATGTAGGGAAGAATAAAAAAGAGAGTTCTCCCAAATAATGAAAGCTCTATTCTCATTTATTCATCCTCACAACCTTTTTCCGTGGCACAGAAGGTACATTTTTAAATAATGTACTAGTTTAAGGACTGGAGCTTTTAAGCTTCACAAAAGGATGTAGAAATGTAAAAGTGATCCATTTGACTCGTGCACTACATTCCAGCTCTTCTGAAAGCCATACGATAGCTTTGGTATGATAACAGATGGAAATCTTTTTCTCTTTTTCGGATTCAGATGGAATCAGTGAGAGCATTCGCAACTGAACATATTTGAGAAATGGATCACTGAAAAGATCTGATTTAGAAAAACGATTTGTTCATGACATCATGTTATAGCTTTAAAACACATATACACAACCATTCAAAAATGTGGAATTAGTAAGATTTTATTTTTTAAGAATTAATACCTTATTAATAAGTCCAAAATACAAAAATGTTGTTCCTTAGAATGTTCTATTTATCAAAGAATCCTGAAGATATGGATCATGGTGTCTGCAAAAATAACAACTATTTTCAACATTGATAATAATAGTATGATAATACAATTTTTGAACAGTAAATCAGTATATTATAATGATTTCTGAATAATCACGTGACATTAAAGACTGGAGTAATGATGATGAAAATTCAGCTTTGCCATCGCAGGATTAAATTACATTTTAAAATATACTAAAATAGAAAACAGTCCTTTAAAATTTTAATATTTCACAATATTATCGTCTTTACTGTATTTATACGTATGTATTTTTACGTCTTTCAAACACATAACATATTTTGAAAGGTAGGCAAAGTATATGCAAAACCACAAAATGTTAATCCTTAATTCTTTTTGAACTATTCAACAGCATGGAAACACTGTAAGAATAGGAATTGTTCAGAACTTGATGCAGTCATCTATTGTCTCTCAACTAGCTACCGTCTTAACTGTAAGTAACTTCTTGTGTCAATTTTGTCAAATTTTCTAATTTCCCACATGCAAAATAACTACCAACAATGACAAAACAACAACAAAAAACAGTGAAAAATGATCTTACATCAATAACCCTATAATGTATTCATGGAGCAATGCATAGGCAAGCGATTGGTCTAACATGGGTTTTTATTGTAGTTTCAAGCAATTCACACTTCTTAGCGTAATTGAAAAATCTTGTAAAGTGGAAAATATGTAGTGTTTTTTTTTTTTTTTTTTTTTACAGAAGTGAACAAGTGAAGAGAACATGAAGATGAGTAAATGATGACATTTTTTATCAATTCAGTGAACTATCCTTTTAAGCAAGAATGAATACCCGCAACTGAAAAGAAAAACTAAAACCTAGATTTCAAACCAGCTTGAAGGCCAACCAAATAAAAACCTATTAACCTAAACTATTACAGATTTAAAAAATTAAAAACACCCAGGGTGTGAATAAATTCTTCCAATAGACACCGTACATGCAAGGTCGCTGACTAACACAGCTATCATCCATTGCCACGGGCGAGAGCTTATAATTATACACTTTAAATAAACATACAGTGTGGCAGAACTAAGTATGTGATCTTTACTACACATCCATGTTGTGTTCTTCTCCATGTTTGCACAGATGGCTCTTAACTCTGTGGAGTTCAAACCCACTTGTGGAAGAAGACACACATATCGCACCTTCCTGAGGATGTATCTTCTCGTTACAAAGCAGACAAGACCCACACGCTGTAAAACACCAGACTTTACCCAGGGAAAAACCAATAATGGGACGCGACGGGAAATAGAGGTTTCCTACACTATGGATCGACAGCAAGGAAACACAAACCAGCGCAGACAACTTTTATTTCCTCTGTAGATCAATTTCAATCTCCCGTCTCTGTCTTTCACCCTGCCATTCCTGACATCTCCACTAAAATGGATATTTTTTTTACCAACACCCCCGAGGCAACTGGATTCAGGAGGCATTAGCAACATCTGGTCCAGAAAAAGGCAAAGCGCAGGTCGTCTGGTTCAGGCTTCCTCCAGGCGTCAATACACACAAAGCATAAATAAAGGGGCATTTTTATACAAGCTCTCGAGGATTGAATAAGGCTCAGTCGTGGTGTCTGAATTAGCCCTCTCCATCTGGAGAAATATCCCAATTGGCCATCCCGGTTAGAACTGACATCAATGCAAGGGTTTCCTAAGTGATGGCAATTGTACATTCATGAGCTGTGACATCCAGACAGGTGACTTGATGAGTTATTCTCAGCTGGTGATTGTGAATGTGCTCACACACGTGGTCAGACTTCTGGGTTTTAGCATACTGGTCCACATTACTGCTTATTCCAGCCAAAAATTGCATATTTAGAGAGGAAGAGTGTCCCTGAAAAACATTTCAAGCTTGTAACCAGCATTTTAATGCACTGTATACAATGTGAAGCAAAAGGGAACGTTTAGATATGCTAGTGTTATCCTTCTTACTGGCTACTAAGGGCTTTTTAAATATATTTTGAAAATGTAGAGAAATAACTTTTATAGAAGCGCAGAAGTGTTTAACAAAGATAAGCAAAACCCTACCTGGTAAAGATTTGCCTGAAATTTACTACCTTATATTCAGAAAGACATCAATAATTTCTTTAAATCACATAATAATTGAAAGAAAATATATTTATCAGACTTATATCCAGCAATCACACTGATACTTTATAATGACACATTAAAAACATTATTGAAAATTCATAAAACCAACTGAATAGAAGACTAAACCGTGAACAAATTGAAGTCTCCTTATTATTCGGTGGGATACATAATACATGAAACTAATACATGATGCTAAGATATAAATATACTAAGAAATAATAGGAAATTAAGATGTGGAATTAGAATGATTTTGGGTTAAAATAATGTAAACAGTCGCCTGTAAAAAAAAAAAAATTCAATTTAAATGAAATAGAAATTTAAATCTGACATACAGTTATATTGTCGCCTTTATATTTTAAGCTTGAAGGTTGTAATAAAGAACAATAAATAATTGTATTAGTTATACAATGCAGAGAATCTATAATTTTAAATGGAATAGACACCTACATATAAAAATGTGGCTTTTCATTTAATTTTGATGCAGTTGTCTCCACATCCAATTTTATCCAAATACAGATACAAATAATTTTGCCATAGCTTAGATCTTTATAAAGATACAAATAATGGCTTTGCTGCACAGCAAGCCATTTTGTTTTCATAAAAAATAAAAAAATAAAAAAAATAATGCCCAACCAAAATCTTTGAATTTCTCCTGGAATTGACAAAGAAGAAATCAGAGGCAAACCTGAATAATAATAATAATTTAAAAAAAAAATAATAAAATAGCCTTCAAAGTGATAGCCGGTTGAGCAAATACCGATCACTGCAGTTTCCCAGGTGTAGCGTGTGCATGTCAGTCGGTAAACATTTACTGCTTTTCAATGCGAGAATGGAATTTTCCGCTAGCAACCTCTTTATCCTCTCCTGATATTTTTCTCAGCCAAACAGAACCATTTCCATCTCAAATCTAGTATTCCTTTTGGGTCCAGTGAGCTCTCATTCTGTTAAACCAACAGCGTTTTAACAGATTGCACATCTGAGCACACAACATCTGTCAACTATCGGATAACAGCCAACCGCTTATCTTAAAATCTTAAGTGCTGATCTGTTTAAGTCCATATTATGCATAAAAATAGGCAGAAAATATGTAACACACACACAGAAACCTCTCCTTTCTCCCACACGTTCACAGCCAACAACTGAGTGAAATTGACGGAGGGCTTGGTTGGAATTGGATTTTACTTGTTGGGGGTAGGCAGCCACAATTGCAGGCTAGTTACGAAAACAATACTACTTAAAGACTGACATATTGAGGGTTATGTTCAGTGCAATAGCTTTGGAACTGTTAAAGAGCAGTTTTGGGCTGGCTGGCCACATACAAAGTCAGATTTAAATCTGGGACAGCATACCCAGCAATTTCAGCCCGTCACACCCTGACTCTCCCAAGGTATCCAGCCTTTATTTTTAACTGTCTGTTTCTTTACACGGCCTCTGATGGAACTGGTACTGACTATCCTTGGATATATAACAGACAAAGCTTTTTTGACACTGAAAGCACGCCATAGCTCTGTAGTTATGTGGCTCTCTTCAAGAGTAATGCCCCCTGAGCCAACCCGTTATCACAAGGTCATTGAAACACTCACACATGAAGCATTTTTAAATGCATGAAGAAGAGCCTGAGGCACATAAACATTTAAACCAAAGGTATTTGTTAAGCTGTGTGATTTCCATTAAAATTTTAACATTAAACTTCTGGCCAAAATATGGTATTTCGCTTCAGTGTCTAACCTCTGTTGTCAACTTGCATCACAACCCACCAACTTGTTTGTTTAGAACTGTTTTGGAATGTTTTCACTCATTAAATGCGCTTGATCTGCAAATTTCTCTCCTTTTTCAGATGTGACCACTTTTTTCAATCAGATAGAGCACTCGTATTTTAACAGGAAATTAGTACACACATACAATTCTTTTATAAGTCATTTATTGATGGACTGGACTACTGGAGTCATTTGGATTATTGTTATCAGCAGTTTGGACTCTCATTCTGACGGCATCCATTCACTGCAGACGATCAGTTGGTGAGCAAGTGAAGTAATGCTGAATTTCTCCAAATGTGTTCATAAGATGAAACAAACCTATCTACAATTGGATGTTCCGTGGGTGAAAACATTTCCAGCAGATGTTTATTTTTGGGTGAACTATTCCTTTCACTATGAAGGTGCAGATAACACATTCTACTATCGGTCTTTATTTTTTTGTTTTTTAATCAGACGTCTACATTCCACATGACTATAAAGATAAATCATCAGTACATACAACATATTTGTTAGGGACAGATACAACATTAAGATTTCAAGAGCAATACCAGCACTCTAGCCTGGATCAAGGTTCCCTGGGTGCAATACTATCTCCCCTTACAGTGTGTTTATCTCCTCGTGAAACTATCACTGATGGATAAAGTCATCATCCTGTGCTGCAGAATCCCCCCAGAAGAGAACATGAACGGTGCTGCCAAACAGAAGAAGCGACGGTGAGCTCTCACTGTGAGGGTCTGTGAGCTGACAACAGACTCTGCTTGAAAAAGCACAGCATCATAAAAAAGTAAAAAGTAAAAAACAAAATAAACTGTATTTTTGACATCTTTTTAACATAATAAAATACCTTTACTCTCACTTTAGTTCAAAATGCCCCTTTGAAAAAATAAATAAAAAATAAATTATATATATATATATATATATATATATATATATATATATATATATATATATATATATATATATATATATTACACATACACAGCATATATAAAATTCATTGGAAATTATGAATGCAAACACTAACATTATGTTGGATGTATAAATATTAATACTACATTTTTTACATTATTTTTATTATTATTTAACAGTGACAGACTTGAAACGTCTTTATTTTTACATTTCTCTCTCTACATTTCTCTACATTTTTCTTTCCTTCGATCCTAGTATGAAAACCCTTAAGTCTCAGTTGCAAATGAAGACAACTGCTTGACTCTTATTTTCTTCCAAGAAAAAGACCCTCAAGTGTCTCCTCTAAAGTTCTAGAAGAGATCTCAAAAGATGTCAAATACTGTAACCAGATACCTCAGTTCTTTCATTTATCCACATTTAACATCGAAAACCAACTTGATACTTAAACGAAACGCTGCACATTTAATAAAGTCTCCTTTGCTGTGAAAGACGAAGCTAGGCTGTTTTGTCACAAAGCCTTATTGATTCCAACTTATAACACAAACCATTTTTAGTTGACAGTATTAAGACATTTTCCACATGCTCCACAAAGCTTTGGTTTTTGGAGGCATTTAAATGCCAGAGCGTGACACAGGCAGTGAGCCTCCCCCGCATCACAGGAGCCTTTTAAAGATGCAAACCTTCACAGGCTCTCAAAAGAGATGACAAGAGAAATCAAATGTGTTCCAAAGTTGTACAAATCTGTTTAAAGCAGGCATTGAAACACAGGCTGACTGACATTTCAGGTGCCCCGTCGTTGATGCTAATTGCTACGTATATGCTTAATGTGACACAAACTGGATTGAAAGGCATGCGGTTCACATTAACCCATCATATACCACCTATCACCCATGCATACTGTACACAAATACCCACACCCCTGGAGGTACGGCGATAAGACCCATAATGCCTGTCGCTCTGAACATTTGACATTTTTTAGAGGTTTAATTACACGCTTGGCCTCCAAGAGTTGGGAAAAACCTGCAGCAAATTACACTATCACGATCCCCAGCTGCACGTCAGCATTGTAGTATTGAAGCCCTTCAACAGTTGAACGCGCTCACCTTTTTAAATAAATAGGGTTCACACTCATGACTGTAAAGGCGCATGTCTATTCTGGGTTCATTTACGGGCAGGATTTGCCATTTTAGTGGGCCTCCAAAAATGGATGGGGCTATTATCTAATAAAAAAAATGTGATAACTGCAATATATATATATATATATATATATATATATATATTAGTGGTGCGCCGTTATCGGCGTTAATGTGCTGCGTTAACGGGAGACTCTTATGGGGCGATTAAAAAAAAAAATATCCCCGTTAATCTATTCTCAAAGTTGGGTTGAGAGCTGGGTCTATACTAGGCGAGCTATGATGACTTTCACCTTGATATTTTAGCGCGGATGTATACCCAGCCGAATCTGTAGATGGCGAGAACGAGTCTTCAAACCTGTGTGTATGCCTACTGTGAAATTACCACGTCAAACATGAGGTGCTAACATGGATGCAGCTGAAGTCACTGGGTTTGCTTCAAGGATTTTATTTTTATTTTTTAAGAAGCTTCCCAATGGAAACCTCGACAAGACGCATGCCTGTTTCACACATACTCCGTCTGCAGTGCGTATACAGTCTGTGTGTGTTATGTATGTGGTGTATGAGCACGGACTCATACTCATTTGTGCTCTCACACAGGACACGTTTGCAGTCCGTTACTCAGTACGTGAACGATCGCTGCACTGAAAGACCGCAACCGTGTGAACGCTGGTATCCGTTAACATGGGTGCGTAAAAAAATAAAAAATAAAATGCATACGCACTGCAAACGGATTATGTGTGAAACAGGCGTAAGGTTGTTTGCAGCTTGTGCAATGTGGAATTAGTTCACAGCTTTCTCAAGCACTCTGGGATGCATTTTGGAATGAGGAGATGAGCCCATGGTCTAATGCACCACCTAGCTTGAGAAACCCGTTCTAGACTTACTTTTAGTCATTATTTTATTTGGGTAGCACACATATTCTGAATGTTTTCGGCAGAATTCAAATGAGCCATTTTAAATCTAGATTAAAAAATTTTGTATCTATGCCCACCACTAATATATATTTAACTTAACTGTGATATAAAAAATATATATAAAAATATAAAAATATATATATTTAAAAAATGCAGTTTTTTTATTTCATATTGATTAAAGAATTCTAAAGTAAAATAAAAATTATCAAAGTTATCACAGAAAGTATCACAGTTTCCGTAAAAGGCTGCATTTATTTGCACCAAGCTGCATTTTTTTATAAAAACAGTAAAAAAAAAAAAATCTATTTTAATACAATTTATTCCTGTGATGACAAAGCTAATTTTCAGCAGAAATTTTCTTGATCCTTCAGAAATTATTCTAATGTGCTGACTTTTACTATTACTATTATTATCAATGTTAAAAACGAGCTTGTTATTTATTTGTGGAATCCTTGATACAATTTTTTTTGGAAAGCTCAAAAGAACAGCATTTATGTGAAATAGATTTTTCGGTAACATTATAAATGTCATTTTTGATCAATGTGTCCTTCCTGTATAAAAGTCCTACTGGAACTTTTAAATTTATTATTATTATTTTTTTTTACATCTTTAGCCAGTATTGCCAACTGTGACACAACTACAGTACTAATCGACACATTCCCACACGTCCAGACTAAGAAAGCCAAATGGCAGTGTGTGTGCGAGTATAAATCAGGTTTTGAAGTACAAGCTGTCATGGCACAAAGATAATAACCACTTCATCTGCTGTATAATTAAACACCAAAATACGGGTGCCATGATACGAGAAAAGACCAACTCTTGATCAGCAAGCCATTTAGCCATTTTTTTATAAAGTCCTCAGATATGAAAAGGGTGGGAATGTAAATAATTACTCGGCTCCAGTGGAACCAATTAATCACACGTGTGGGATGTCATTTGTCCCATAAAAAGAAGACGAAGGAAATGCAAGCAGACACAATGTCGCACAAGTCGGCTGTAAGTCGGCGCTAATGAGAGAATGAGCGAGAGAGAAAAAGAGAAAGACAAAGTGTTGCAGCCTAGCTATGAATGAGGTTGATGTCTTGACAGGACAGAGCATGTTGCACAGCTGCAGGCGTAGCTTAGGCAGTGTCGAGTTGGATAGATCATAGACAGTTCATCTACTGAATCCACGTCGCGTCTAGAACAGCCAGACACTCACAGCGTTGTCAGCACAAACATACACACTTTCCTCATCCTCCAAGCAATTTGCTGCTCATATTTTAACACTAATATGAAAACAGACATCAACAACTGGAAACTGGAGGAGGACGTGGAGAAACAATGATAGCTTCAAGGGATAGTTCTCCCAAATATTACGTTTCTGTCCTCATTTACTCACTTTCTTATGTGGAACACAAAATAAGACTTTTAATAAGTACATTTCATTATATACAGGTCTGGACAAATGCTGTTTTGAACCTCACAGACTTTCATTGTGGATAAAAAATATTTGTCAAATTTATTTTGTGTGCAACAAAAGAAGGTCATAAAAAAAAAAAAAAAAAAAAAAAACAGTATGGGGCGAGTAAAAAGCCATGTTTTCTGAACATATGGAGACTTGTATGTGCACTATAAGCCTAAAACCTAATGACCTGCATTCTGTTGTCTCTGGAGACACAAAAAGTGGGACAAAGTAAAGAAAAATGCGTGTGCGAGAGAGACATCTCTCCTCTGAGGAGTAGCTTTTGCCTTTAAAAACACTGGCTAATAAGCTTATTAACATCTTCGAGAGAAGGAAAATAAAATCTGATGGTGTACGCCACATTGAAATGCAGCACATTATTAAAACAACATGAATTTTAATGTAGATCTAAACCAATTAAGGTATTAAGGAGACTGAATAATTGCATTATGAGATGCTCAATCCCCATGGATTCACTTTCAAACTTTAAAACAGGCGTTAGATTCTCCAAAGACTCCATTAGGAATGTAGTAAACATTAAATATACACTATTATTCCAAAGTTCGGGGTCAGTAAGATTAAAATGTACTATTTTTAACATTGACAAAAATATTAAATATTTATTGGACACCAAATCAACATATTAAAATGATTTCTGAAGTATCATGTGACACCGAAGACTGAAGGAATGATGCTAATAATTCAGCTTTGCCAACATAGGAATGAATAGCATATATATATATATATATATATATATATATATATATATATATATATATATATATATATATATATATATATATGAATTGAGATATTTTTTCTTAACTGACTGATGCAAATGCAGTATAAGCTTATTTTATGACATAGTGCCATCTTTTTATGCCCACATTTAGGAGTCGTCCAAAACTCACCAGAGAAGAAATGATTAGAGATGCGGTTTAAATTTTCCAATTAGCTCGAGCTTGTGGCTTCACTTCTTTTTTGACTGATTCATTTCAAGTTTTCAAAGCTGAACATGCAAATTGGCTGCAAAGGCAACATCTGCAAGCAATCATAAAGAATAAACACATAGACATCATTTAAACAGGTAACTAATATAGATTACTGAAAAAAAAAAAATTATATATATATATATATATATATATATATATATAACAATAAAGAACATTAAAATGATCAGCAGAGTAGGAGAATATTCATGCAACATAAACAACATAACTCACATCTCTTTAGGTTGTAAGAGTTCTTATAAAGGAGAAAGATTGTTATGAGAATCAAGTGTGTATTGTTAAAAGGTTCGCTGATGTTGCTGACTATACTTGCATGGGAATGCAACCAGAAAACAAACCTTTATTTTTCTTTCTCTTCCTCACTGGTCTGATGAATCCATGAGGCAATATTCCAAATACTACCGTCTGGACATAAGACAATGAAGTTTAAACAATAAAGTTTAACTGGGGATGTATGCTTTATCCTGCAGGCGTCTTTAGAGTAATTGAAATACGTTGCCCCGGCAGGCTAATTGGATAGTATATGAGCAGTCAAATCCAGGGATGAGATGAAACGATCCACAAGAGGTTCTGGGACATAATGTATGTAGAGATTGGCATTGTATTGCTATTCTGAGCACAGTTTCGCTACGGCTGCATCCTAATTCATATAGTATGCCATGTAGGATGTGAGCAGAATTAAAGTGTCCAAAAATCAACATTTTGGAAGTATGTCAGTGAACGCTATTTTTTAGCTTTTATTACCCATACTGTAACTTCTGCATTAGGAAGAAGGAGGAGTTTTAGAAAGTTTACTTTAGAATTCAAGCGAAGAAAATAGAATGTTTTTATTAAAAACATAAATCTTAAATGATAATGCACCTTAAAGGGCATCATTAGCATCACCAAAAGGAACAGCAAAAAAAAATCAGCTTTCAAACAGACTTCCTAAAGACTCTTCTGCCATTGGTTGGATAAACAAAAAGCTCCACCCCAAACTCACACTATTGGTTGAGCCAGTGTTGCTATGTGGCTAGGATGCTCAACAAGACCAAAACAGATACATTTTCAGAAAAAAAAAATCAACCTATGAATTGCTCATAGCATATTAATCTGGAATAAGGTAATATAAAAAAAATAAAAATAAACAAGAATGAATTTAGCTGACACGAAAAGGCAAAGATGACAAAGATGTTTGTGGTATCCTGCCATACTGGCTTACCATATGTTTAAAACCATTTACTTTCCCCATCTCCAGGAAAGTATACATTGTAGTTTTAGTGCATTGAAGTAGTGTGCAAACTAAGATACAGCCTATAACTTCAATTTGACTTGGCTGGACAGCTTTAGAGCTAATTTCAGACAGTGTCAGGTGATTTACAAAATCCACATAATCTGTGTAAAATCCTCAGAATCGGTTCTTCCTGTCTAGTTCATTAAGAATCTACAGGATATTTTGCTTGTTAAATGGTTGGAGCAGAAATTCAGCTAATTATTGTTTCAACACCTTCAGAATGTGCATACAGTAATGATATACAGACTTCTTTTAGACCAGGTGTTAACAGTGTGCATTCAAAACAACAAGCAGTTTCATTAAAATAAAATCAAACAAAACACAAATCCTCATTTCTACTAAAACACATTGTCTTGCATCAAAAACTGTAAAAATAACATAACATAATTATCGATTTAAATATCGAACCGACACACTAACATTCACAACAACATCATTACAAGGACCTGATCTTACACTCTGGCCTTTAAACTCGTGCTCTGCGTTCCTAGTGTTTGTCTGATGTCAACCCTACTACCTAGACAACAGGGCGGTCCATCTGTGAGCAGTTTTCTACTCGTAGCAGATGTCTAGTGTTCCGCTGAGAGCATCACTCTTCATATGTGTTTGTAAGCAGCGAGGGCCATGCGCTGGGCCAGCGGCAGTCACATAAGTACCAGACAAGAGCTTGTTTTGGTTTGAGCAGCTGTGTTATTGCACTCAAGTTAGGTCAAAGTGGGTCACCTTCTGAACTGTAGAAACCTACCTGAGCTGTACTAAGTGCACTTTTGGGTAGAATGACTGTGTTTAAACAAAGCACTCACTGGCGTATCGATATAGCACTTGCAGTGGTGGACCACAGATCTCGGGGACCCCTGTGAACCATGCAGTGTATGTGTTGCATCTGAAATAGTATTGTTGATAGAGGCCAATTTTGTCCTTTCTTAGCAAGTGTAGTATTCAGAATAGTTCACTCAAAAATGAAGTCATTATTTATTTATTCGGTAACACTGTAGTATATGGACCAGTTCTCAATGTTAACTACCATATTTTCTGGACTATAAGTCGCACTTTTTTTCATAGTTTGGCTGGTCCTGCGACTTACAGTCAGGTGCGACTTATTTATCCAAATTAATTTGACATGAACCAACAGAAATGAACCAAGAGAAAACATTACCATCTACAGCCGTGAGAGTGCTCCTGTAGCCTACACTTAAGACACAGAGCGCCCTCTCGAGGCTGTAGACGGTAATGGTTTCTCTTGGTACTTGGTTCTAAATAAATGCGACTTATAGTCCAGTGTGACATATATGTTTTTTTCCTCGTCATGACGTATTTTTGGATGGATGCGACTTATACTTAGGTGTGACTTATAGTACGAAAAATACAGTAGCTGCTTACTTGCATGCCTATTATTAACATACAGCCAGTTTGTTAGTACTTAAGGCTGATTTATACTTATGCGTCGGACCTACGCTGTAGCCTACGCATAGACAAACTCCACTACGCCGTAGCCGGATGTGCACCTCTCCAATAATCTAACAGCGTGTCAATTTTACGCGGATCACAAGCACTGTGATTGGTCTGCTAGAATCCCTCCCTCTTTATCTGCTTTGGTACAAGTCCTTGGAAAGAATGCCATCTTTTCCTGTTCCATTGGTGTCTCCTCTTGTAGTTTTAAATACGAAATATTTTTATATTTATTTGCTGCCATCACGGCTATAATGGTTCTTTGACGAGCCATTTCTATTTCGGCTTTTGTCGTGGTACTGTGGGTTACACCAGCAACATGCCCGTGGATACTGCAGACTAGTTTGAATGTGAACTTCACGTTGACGTGGACAACGACGCAGGAGTATAAATGAAAACTGATGCATGGCCTATGGCGCAAAGGCTATGGCGTAGGTTCAACGCAGAAGTATAAATCAGCCTTTATAAAGCACATATTCTGTATTACCATATTGTATATCCCTAATCCTACTCAATACCTAAACCTAACAACTACCTTACTAACAATTATTAAGCAGCAAATTAGAAGTTTATTGGGGCAATAGTCGTAGTTAATGGTTTGTTAAAGGGGTCATATGATGCTTTTTTAACAATCATTATTTTGTGTTTTTGGTGTAACAGAATATGTTGACATGCTTTAATGTTCAAAAAACATTATTTTTCAAATACTGTACATTATTGTAGGTCCTCTATGCCCCGCCTCATACACACACAAGCGACACACAAAACTCATGTGAACTCATTTGAACATTCAATAGCAAATACTTTAATAACAAAACATACTTACAGTAGGTGATTCAAAAGCACCAGATTGTCGTAGCATAGTAAGAATTACCTCCTCTCCTGGGTCCATGAAACAGACGTCCATAAAATGCTTTGCTGTTCTGTTGTAACTTGTAAGTAATCTTAAAGATTCCTAAATTCATCTACTTTCAGAAAGCCAAATAAAGTGCTTTTGCCTTTGCCTAGAAACACATAGCATCCCTCACATGGCTGTTTCAACACTAACTGTGGTTACTGAAACCACGCCTTCTTCCTTCCGTGAACATTTGTGTGGCTTTATGCAAATATTTCCACATCTTGACATAGACACGTGGGGGCGTGTTTAAATGAGCCGTTTTAGGAGGGCATGGCAGAGTCTTAACTTTGATAAAGAACATCTCTTTGGATTTGAGACTTTAGTCTTTGCAACTTTACAGATCTTCTTCATGCACAAAGAGGTCGTAACACTCCAAAGATAAATACTAGAGCCCGACCGATATGGATTTTTGGGGGCCGATGCCGATGCCGATATTAACTCGAAAAGAGCCGATTTATAAGCCGATATTTTGATTTTGAAAATAAACTGGATATTAGACCCATTTCCTATATACTGCACTTACACAACATTCAATAGCAAAATATCTGCCTGTTCTATGTATGTGGGCTGTATAAACCATTTTCCAGAAGAGATTATGTAAAAAAAAAAGCCTTAGATTATAGTCTCAATGACTAAACAATTGCACATCAAAAGTATATATTTTTTAATGGTCAAAAAAAACACTTTTACTTTCTTCCAGTTGAAGCTGGTTTTAACAGTCTGTGTGTGTTCTGTAAATAAATTATAATACTAAAGTTAAAGTATTTGCAGAAGTAGTCCCACACTTTGCTGCTACAGCATTCACCTTTTTCAGGTATCTGTAGGCCAGAAAGAGACAGAGAAAGAATAAGCATGTGTATTAATAATATCACCATGTATCATTACTCGTGTCATCATTAGAATTAGAATTATAATAAACAGGGATCTCCTACATAGGCAAAAATGAGAAATATATATTTTTTTTATTTGTCAACCAATAGGTATTACCTATTACCTACTTCTATTTAACAATATTACAACATTTTCCTGTTATGTCTTTAAAGCTGCTTTGAAACAATCTGTAAAAAATAAAAATAAATTAAAAAAAGCGCTTGTTCAGCTCACATTTATTTACATGTCCCCTCTGGTTAATCATTTCTGACCCACCTACTCGAAGTTGAATGGTTAACGTTAGTGTCATGAACACACCGCTGTCAATTTTGAGAAGAACCACCTTCAATCAAGTTAATAGCAAGCATTTAAGGGGCCTGCTAAAAAGGAAGCTATATTAGCGTTAGAATAACATAAGGCTGTAAATATCGAATATTTTAGTAATCGGGTCTATGATAGGCTTTTGTACATTCTGCTGAACAACAGCCTTTAACTGGACTTTTATTTTGACGGGTTGGCGTACATTTACAGTTCTGTGTATGTGATGTGGCGCTGTTTTTACTTAAATCAAACGGTCAAATGCTCATGAAGTGACTGTCAGAGCAGTTCTGGGGATGTTGTTCATGTGTTCACGTGATTATTTAGTGAGACAGCGGACGCTGAATTCACCGCGAGCTTAATGCGCGCTTACGTGTGTTTAATGAATGAAGAGGCGCTTCTGCGCCATTCATTAACAGAGACGCGCAGAACATGCAGGATTCATATTTAAAAAGACTATTCCGGCTTAATACTTACAGATATTCGTCCATATCGTGATTTGATGTAAGTGCAATGACCTATTTTTAATGAATTCATTCAATAACATAACAGCTGTTGTTTTTTCGAGGCACGCTGTACATAACTTCTAGTCATTGCCCCCCTGCCACAGTTACCCGGTCATTATGTGGGAAACACTGCAGATATATTTAGAATAAGTTAAACGATAACGTTATAGTTTGACATCTTATTAACGTTCGCACTCTTCCACTGATAAACATGGTATTAGCTTCGTGGCTAATCTAATATAGCAATGCATTAGTGGCTGTAAGTGATGTTACAGAATATTTATAAGTGATAATGATAGGACCGTTAGCTAGAACTACCACATCATTGTATATACAGTGTATGAACTAAATCATTTCACATGAAGAACGACAGACTCACCGTCAAAACAGAAAAAAAATCTCCGTGGCTGGCTTGGCTTATCGCTTTCTTCGCTAGTGAATTTCTGGCGCTGTTGTCAACTCTGGAGCTGCAGAGCTCCCTCTGGTGGGTAAACTATGCAACACTCATAACATGAGTAAAGCATGAGACTCCGTTTCTCATGTTCCATCGCCGATGCCGATTTAAATGCAATAAGCTCATATCGGCCGATAATATCGGCCGGCCGATATATCGGTCGGGCTCTAATAAATACATATATTTTTTTTAAATAGTGAGAAGTGGACATTAAAATAAAGTGTGACCATTAATTCTCATGTCATTCGAACCCTGTATTGCTTTCTTTTGCAAAATAAGATATTTTAAGAATGCTTCCACTGTTTTTGCCTACACACAAAGTAAATGTGGCCTAAAACAACATAAGACCTCATACAGTAAATAAAAAAGAGAAATGTTTATTTAATGTTTCTTTTTTTTCTTCTTTTTTTGCAACTGCTAATGAAACTAGAATTTTTTGCATACTCTGCATGCATTATATTATATACAGTATCATTCAGAAGTTTGAAGTTTTTTTTTTTGAAAATTAAATGAAAACTTTCATCCAGGAAGGTTCCATTACATTGATCAAAACACCACAATATTTCAAATAAATGCTGTTCTTTTGAACTTTTAATGAATCAAAGATTCCTGAACAACAATTAATCATGATTTCCACAAAATATTATAACGCTTTTCGACATTGATAATAATAAATGTTTCTTGAGCAGCAAATCAGCATATTAGAATGATTTCTGAAGGATCATGTAACACTGAATGTGACTGAATACTAGAGTAACTGTTGGTTTGAAAATTCAGCTTTGCCATCACAGGAAAAAAATAATAATTTTAAAACATATTAAAATAGAAAACAGTAACATTGATTCTTGGTGAGCATGACAAGAGACTTCTTTCAAAACAATTTTAAAAGTCTTACTACTCAACAGTAGTATACATGATACAGTTTCCTAACTAATAAAATATTCTTGCAGGTAACATAAAAATCTCTTCATAACAGCACTGTTTTATTGGATGTTAGCACTGGGTCATGCTAACACTGTCAGGAGAGAGATTTAGGCATTGCTAGGAAATCTAAATGAGTCTGATTATTTGTCAGGCTGCTTCACAGTAGTTTTATTTAGCATATAATACATTTAGAGAAAGTTTAGTCTCACTTACAGTTTTTTTCTTTTTGCTAAAATATCCCGAAATAATGCTAGCAATGACTCAGCCCTGATCATAACCCTGCACCATCTGCTAAACTGCAAGCAGCAAGGGCAGATTTCACCACAGACTTCTGCATGAATTCACCTTCTATAGAGGCACCACAACTTCCTGTCTCCTCTCACCCAAAAAGATGGGGGCGAGCAGCACCTGGACACACCAGAAACAGCCCACCACACAACCACACCAGTGTGGACCCTTATATTCCATAAAGTATCTGAATCAAGAAAGAAAAGATGCGTTTAGGAAGTGAAGGACGGCGGGTGAGTGCAGCTGCATAAGCAAGAGATGCATGAGCTCTGCGGTGAAAGTGTTAGACAGACATACGCTGTGGTACAACTGACCAAACACTTATTATTGAATCCTTCAATAATTTGTTTTATGAATAAATTAATAATTTAAGGATTCAAATATTTATTATTATTATTATCATCATCATTTCATACCTAAGATATAATACATTTATTATATAATATATACTAAATTATTTAATTATTATTATTATTATTATTATATTATGAAGTATTAACAAATAATTAAATAATTATAATTATTATTATATTATTGAATCAGGCTTATAAATAGATCCATGATGGGAGGGCCAGGGCCACAAGCAGTTTCAAAAATAATACATGCATAAATAATAATATATTTCATGAATAACAATACATACAACTCATTCCCAACTTAAAGTAATATTAAATAAGTATTCATTTAAAAACCTTTAGTACAATTACATGTTTTTAAGATGTAGTTTCTTAAACATATCTTACATAAGCCATTTACAGCATATTAATTTATTTACATAAAATACTAGAATACTTGACAGTTATTTAAAAATATATAATTTTTTCAATATCATTTAAATATGTTAATTATCTAAACAAATGTAATTGTATAAACCTATAGTGTGCTTCATAAAATATATAAAATAATAAATAAATAAATAAAAAATCCAGACTGAGGCAACATTGAGGCAGAATATTTGTAAACCCTGCACAGCGAGCTCACATAACCTGTCAACATTTAAATTTAAGCGAGTTCATTCTCCAAACAGCTCATAAAGAAACAGCAACAGAAACAGGTGTTAACAAGATGGAGAATTTTGCACTCCAGTGTGCATTGGGAACAGAACGGCCTCACACCCCAACTTCTCTTTTTAACGACGGGCGTCTCAGGAAGCCTAACAGTAAGTTATTCTTCTCTCTGCTGAACATGCCCACACAGAGCACAATGAAATTGTATGGTGGCAATAAAATATCACAGCTCACATAAATAATGTTTTAATGAGCCCCCTCAACCTTCACTTCAATGATGACTGTAGCTCTCTAGGGCCGCCACATGTGGCCTCCAGGTGGGCCAGTCAGACGGGGTCTACCAACCCCAAATTATTCCAAACACCTCCCATTCCTAAATCATCCATGACTACCACTGAACATGCCTTCTAGTCTTTTCTCTCACCCCTGTTTGTCCATTGTTCAACCCCGCTCTCTCTCTCCCTTTCCTCATCTCACGCGACAGATAAAATGTGCGTGCTGAGCAGTCATGGTAAACTGAACCTAATTCTGAGGGCAGGAATAACAGGATGTGTTCCCCTAATTGTTTTCAGAGAACACTGATCCCTTATAAGCATGAGAGTGAAATCCTAGTATACATAATCCTCATTATCCCTCTCCGATTCTAATTAACATGAAATTTAGCAATGCCGAAACGTCCATATGGGCCAGGTTAGGTGGCACTGCTAACAAGAGACTGGTGTTTAAAAATAGAAGAAAGAATGATTATTCCAGGGTGGCTGCGAGAAATGCTTCCTCAAATTTATTTTGCATTTCAGAGTATTTTTGTTAGCTTCTGCAATGGTTTTGATGTTTGTGAGTTTTTAATTTTATGTACATATTTAATTTTTATTCACTATTATTTAAAATTTTGGGGTCAGTAAGTCAAAAAAAAAAAAACGTTTCTCTCACACTCATCAAGGCTGCATTTATTCGATTGAAAATACAGTAAAACCAGCGCTATCTCACGACCAATTCGTACGTATTTTACGAGGTGGCTTATTCGTAAGAATTTGTACTACGACCTCACTCGTACGATTTTATACGACCCCAGTGACGGTTAGGTTTAGGGGCGGGGTTAGGTTTAGGTCATTCGTACAAATTCATACGAATTGTGCAACTCGTAAAATACGTACGATTTGGCAACAATCGTATGAATTTGTACGAGTGTGGTCGTACGAATTAATACGAATAAGCCACCTTGTGAAAAATTTACGAATTGCCGTGAGATCGGGTTGGTAAAACCAGTAAACATTCTTGCAATTTAAAAGAATTGTTTTCTATTCTAATGTATTTTAGCATTTAGCATTTAGCAGAAATCATTCTAATATGCTGATTTATTGCCCAAGAAACATTTCTAATTGTTATCAGAATGCACCATATAAGTGGTAAGCAACGCAGAGCTTATTTGTGACTATTAACTGAGTCTGGGTCATGCTGTTTGAAGGACAGCTTTCAGAGATGTCAGGGTTGAGCTCACGGTTTATGCGCTGTCAGAAGAGAGCGAATGAATGAAAACTCCTGCGAGCCCCGTCAAAAGGTCAGCAGGTGAAATGGGGGAGTGCGAGAGTGCAGACCTCAGCGGGGTCAATGAGAAACAAGTGAGCGTCAAGGAACAAGTGTGTCTTTTTATAACTCTGAATAACTGCACAAGGGCACTGTCATCTCTGTCAGCTTAACACCTAGAAACCATTTAGCAACCATGATTTGCCAGTGTGTGTGTGTGTGTGTGTGTGTGTGTGTGTGTGTGCGCGTGTGTGTGGTGGCTGGAAAGGAAGGGTGCGGAGGTGTATATCTACAATATACTTTTAGAAAACGTTGCTTTATTTATCACACAACAGATGTTTGTTCTGTACTCGGAGGGAAAGTGTGTTCGGCTCTGCAGGGTTCAGAGCTCACCATAATTCATTCGGTCTTATTCAACACTATTCACAGGAAAGACGCCTGTTGATATTACATTCACGCAGGCAATAGGGTTTAATAGCCCACCAGGCAAAACTGGATGTTTTGAGCACAACAGGTGATTTCTGTTCTTTTTTCTAACTCAGTATTCCTTTCCAAGCACTCTGTCTCTTTTGAAAGGAGTAGAGGGTGGAAAGGAAACAAAACATAAATGAATAAAGGACAGAGGAAGTAACAGTGTGCCTATCGTTTCACAGCAGGAACTCCAGGTCGGCAGGTAAGCTAATTTGCCTGCTAACTAGCACTCCTCCAGTGACATTTATCCAAAGTGAATACAAATGAAAGAGCACCTCTGAACTGTCACCACACTTGACTGTAAAGCTGTAAGGCTTCCCACAGTTGAACATGTATGGTTTTAGCATGGACCGAAACAAAAAGAGTGAGTTGTCAGAAAAAGTTGGACAATTTCTCTTATATAACTCAATGAAATTGGTTTGTTAGCCTTTCTAAACCATTTGACGCAAGCAACACTGGCTCTTTCTGTAAATATGAACTTATGTTTTGATCATAAAAACAGATCTAAGGTAAGAGTAAAACTTAAATGAATAAAGACTTCTCCATTTAAGACTTCTAAGTGAACCTTACATGGATGGATGTTAGGAACAGATGAGGTAAAAGAGAATGGATGGAATAAAATAAGGAGAGAAGGATGAAAGAAAGAAAGAAAGGGTAGATAAAGAAAAAGTGTAAAAAAGAAAAGCAGGATGGATGATGTAAGGAAGTAGGGATAAATAAAGGAGAGGACACAAAGAAGTAAAGAAGATATTGTAGAAAAGAATGTAAAGGAAGAAAGGATGTGGGATGAAAGAAAGAAAGAAAATAATAATTGATAAAGGAATTAAATAAAAAACGGATGAATGGATGAATGGACAAAAGAATGAATGGATGGATGGATGGATGGATGGACAGAAGGATAAATGGATGGATGGACGGATGGATGATGAATGGACAGAAGGATGAATGGATGAATCGACGGAAGGATGAATGGATGAATGGATGGATAGATGGATGAATGGATGGATGATGAATGGACAGAAGGATGAATGGAAGGATGGATGGATTTAAGGATGATGGATGAAAGGACAGAAGGATGAATGGATGGATGGATGAATGGACAGAAGGATGAATGGATGGATGGATGGACAGACGGATGGATGGATGGATGGATGGAAGGATGATGGATGGATGGACTGATGGACAAACAGATGGATGGTCGGATGGATAAGATTGGCAGACCATCAGAGAAAGCTTTCTCAAAAAAGATAAATAAGTGATAAAACAACCAATGTTTTACTCCAAATCGTACTACTGTGCTGTAAAGGTGTATTGTATTGGAGTCTTTCTATGAGTGAGTGAAACCACTTCATGAACTCCAGAGGAGGCTGACAGCATAAACACTCCTCTGATCCTTAAATTGACCAATCATACTGGACGTGAAAATGGAGTAAAATCATTTGTTTCCAGCAAAAATGGGCCAGAATAAGTCAAAAAGTCGAGAAGAGATAACATGTGTCTCCTTCTGCATAAATAACCATCATTATCAGAGTAACCTTTCAGACCAATTAGGTTTTAGTATCACTTTAGTGCATCATTAAGCCTGATTGTGGTAAAAGCAACAGGTGTAGAGAGAATTAATAAATAAATCAAAATGGGGGAAAAAAATAGATGGAGAGAAACTTTCAAATGTAGCTAAAATATTATTGTCTGATGGTCTGCCAATGCTATCCATCCATCCATGCATCCAACCATCCATCCATCCATCCATTCATCCATCCATGCATCCATCCATTCATCCATCCATCCATCCATGCATCCATCCATTCATCAATCCATCCATCCATCCATCCATCAACGGACGGACGGATGGATAGATAGACAGATAGAAGAACAGAAGGATAGACAGAAAAAAACAGACAGACAGACATATAGATAGACAGACAGACAGACATATAGATAGACAGACAGACAGACATCAAATAAACATGCTAAAAACATTTAGTGATTTGTAAACAGGCTTGTTGTTGTCTGGTTTGTGTGATTTCACTGGGCTCATCTCAGCAGGCAGGAAGTTGTCATTGTCTGCTAGAGGAGGTTCCACACCCACCTGCTTCACGCTGTGAACTGTTTGACTGTTTCCCACTTCCCTGCTAAACTCATACTGGGGCTCCTGACTGAGACATATGTCTGAAAAAAAGAGATCACTTGATCACAATTTTAAGATTTTAAATATAAAATCACACACGTCTCTTATAACAACAAATCTCTTATTGATCCCTTCAAAAAGTCTGCACGAACAGCCATTCATCTGAGAGGAGTCAGTCGACACATTTAAATTGCGTCGCTGCCCCATCAGTCGCCAGAGAGCTGTGAGCTACGTCTTCTCAGGGAGCCGCTCAATGCTTTAAGCAGGACTTAGGGGGGTTTGTATTGATTAGCAAGAGCTCGGTTTCCATAAAATCAAGCTGTTCATTGATACAGCAGGGATGTTCTGCGTGCCCACGCTTCCACCGTGACCTTGTGGCTTTGTTTGTTAATATGTGCACAAATTTACAGTACATCAGACTCCTTTCACTGACAAGAAAAATATTTAATGGCCTAAACAACAGATTTACAACAGACGTTTAGCCCTAAGACACATATTTAAACAGCAAGAGACTCCTCAATAGATGTCAGATTCTCTCTGTCAGATGCTTTATGAAGTCAAGGAAAGCAGTAATGTTTTTTTCTCTTACTTCTGTCACATCCCGTCTGACTTCACTGCATCTCTTGAGCCTGTGGATGCCTCACCTGTCAGGGATGATGTCAATTCCCCTGACGCTTCTTCAGATTTGGATAGCACAGATGCACAGTGCAGACACATCACAAATATCACGTCAAGAAAACAAAATGCAGAGTTTGAGTCATCCTCATGCTTGAAAAGCACATAGACGGCGCCTGGGCTTAAAGGTTAGGCCACATATTCTGTCATGTTGAGCCATGAGGACGTTTAAGTCTGGCTTAGGTCCTCTGCTGACCCCACCCATCCGTCTTCCTGCCTTTTCTTGTCCTCTCAATTCTGTGCGCATCAATAAAATTGTAGAGCTGCTGCACCTATCTGATACTTGGATCAGTATTGGCAGAGAAACTGAGCTTTTTAAACAGATCAGGTCTCCATCTATTTCTCATGGCATCAGACTAAAGCTCCAAATTGTTATTGTTAACTAAAAGTAAAACAACTATTAATTTCTTCCCTTTCTTTCTTTACTTTTATAAATATAAATATAGATATAAATCTGTAAATATTATACTAACAAACATTTCCAACCGAAAAAAAAAGGGTTACGTTTAAATGGTCATTCCAAACCGTAAGACTTCGGAACACAAATTAAGATATTTTTAATGGAATCTGAGAGCTCTCTTTCACTCCCATAGATAGCAATGCAACATTAATGTTCCTAGGTCCAGAAATGTATTAAGGACATCAGTAAAACAGTCCACGTGACATCAGTGGCGCAACTTCAATTTTGCGTAGGTACGAGAATATTTTTGTGCGCAAAGAAAACAAAAATTACTTTATTCGAGAGTATCACAAGGCGTACGCACACTTTACCCTAAGCATGAACAATGCTGATTACGTCAATTACTAGGGGTGCACCGATCGAGATCAGCCGATCGTTATGCGCATCTCGTCAGTAAAGCCGGTTCTCTAATCAGCGGTAAATTCCCTCAGGTGCTTGATTTCACATAAAGCAGCTGTTACTACACAGAGCCGTTGTTAACAGAGAAGATGCACAAATAAACGCTGAAAATGAATGTGGATTTGCGCATCTTCTCAGTTAATAATGGCTCTGTATAGTAATAGCGGTTCTATGTGAAATCACGCACCTGAGGGAATTTACAGCTCATAAGAAAACCGGCTTTACTGATGAGATGCGCATAACGATCGGCCGATCATCAACATAAACAATGCTGATTACATCAGTTACGTTCTTGGGTACTCTACAAAATTTTTATTGGAGAAAGTTAAAATTTAAGTTAAAATTAAGATACCGAGTCACACATGATATCACACATGCAAGGCTGAGCTTGTATGCAAACGCTTCATCAACAGTTTTCACATAACGCTGCCAAACTCTCTACGCAGTAAGAAGAAAACAAAGCTGACACACAATCATAAGCGCCGTGTTTCACTCTACAGTCCACAGAAACAGCAAGCGCGAGAATCACGTAGCGTTAAAACAAAAGCTGTGGAGCAGAGCCCGGCAGACCACCTTCCAAGGCGACTCATTAAAGCCTTTTTTAAACGCAGACCTCCTTCACCCTGAAGCAAACCCCCGGCTACAAGAATCAATCTACACTCTCTCTATCTGCTATGCCACATTTTTAGGACCCCAGACAGAGATGGATGCTGTTCACAGCCTGACACAAGCTTTCAGAGCAGCAGGGGAGGCGGCAGGCTACAGCTCTATCTGAAAAAAAGCCCTAAATACATATTAAGTGCTTTCTCGCTATCTGCATCACTCTCCCCACACAGTCCACGGTCACAATGCTGTAGGAATCCATCAGACACACTTGCACTGCATTAGAACAGAGGCTGAAGCTTTTCTATAAACCAGGCTATATGGAGAACCCAGAGAAACATCCTGAAAGTGGATGATTTGAGTAGGTGCAAAGGTTATGTATATTATATAAAAATGTGAAATATATGTATGTTTCTTTGAATGGCCTGTGTGGTTATATATGGTAAAAGGTGTAAATGTATGTATTCAATCAGAGACAAACGAAAAACACAGCAAAATATATTTGTTTTTTTATAAAATATTTTTTAACATTACTGTTTATTTTCCCCTCATTTTTGCTCAAATGAGCATAAGACACGCCCTTGAAAACATCTGAATTATTCCGCATACTAAATGCATTACAAATTAATTACCATTCATTTCTCATAAACATCATTAAAACTGCAGCAATTAACACCAATCATTTAATTTTATCTCTGTTGTCATTAGCTATTAAAAAGTGAATGTAAAGGCTAGTGTTTCTTTTTTTTTTCTTTTTTTTGAAAAGACGAACATGATATGACCATCAATCTAGTTTACCGGCTATTAATTTCTGCTCCATTAAATTTATTATGCCATAACTCAATAGACTACATCTACAAATTCAACAGTGACCGAACAACTTCAATAGGTCCACATAAAACGGCCACAAAAATTAATCCATACATTTTTTAAACAAATGTCAACCGTCTTCAGTAAAATGTTAGTGATTTTATGAAGGGTCTTCAGGAATCTTTGCTGTCACCGTTAAACTCTCTCAGAAACATACGCAGAATCACTCAAACAGCCCTTTCGCTCATCCTATAACGTCATTCACCCACATAAAAATGATGAGCCTGTTAAACCGGGCCTAGAAAGCATGGAAGATCATTTTCAGAAGACTGACAACTCATGATTCAGTCCGAAGAAGAACTGCTGGTAGAATGGCATGGCATTAATAAACTACAGTAAGCCAAAGGGGGGAAAAAACTACTGATCTGGCTCTCATCCTTTATTCTCAAAGAACATAAGGTCCAGTGTTTCAAACATAAACAGGATGCTCTCCAAGTCTTCCCTAAAAATAACACCAGAGGTCTGTTGGGATTATAAACTGGACCTCTATTAATGCCTCTGAAGCACTGTCCTTATTTAAATGCGCAAAAAAGAAACAAGTATTTCAAAAGAGCACTGAGCGGAAATACAGAGACCAAGGGGATTTGTCAACGTGAAGTTTCCCAATCAGTAAGTCAGGGCTAAACTACGGATTGTGGTTGAAAATGACAGCGAAAGAAGGGTAATGAGGTTTTGTGGTTTTAGGACTAAGTAAACATATCAGCCAGTGTGGAGAGATGACATGTGGACATATCTGTTACAACTGAAGCAGAGAGCATTAAAGTGCTCTCTCTCTCACACTCAAAACACATTCGACCCTGCTTTCTTTCTTTGTAGAGCTCAAAAAATCATCCTGAAAGCATTGGCTTCCACCTGCAGAACAGAGACAGTTCAAAGCAGTCGCTATTACTCTAGTCCTGCTCCAATCTGGCAACGCTGCAGATCGAATGAACTATTCCAGCATGATGAAAGAGTCTCTTTTCTGGACTGTACGCTCGCAAAAAAACTTGATACAGCACAAATTTCTCGTTTCAGACTTGCAGGCTTTTAGACATGAACAATACTGTGAACAACCTTGAAGTGAACTTAAAAAAAAAATCCAGCTAATTTTAAATCCGATGTCCATGCTGCTCACATCTTGAACGTAATTGTTCAGTTGTAAATAATAATTGAAAGAATTATGAATAATGAATTCTCTCTACAGCCTAGAGGAGACAGCAAATAATGTTTATGGAAACTAACAAATAGTAATTACAATAATCATCAACATCAAGAGCAAGAATGTGAATAACAGTCAAAATACAATCAGTGCTAATTACGTGCTGCAACCATATCAGATCTGTCCTGACATAATAACTCATGTTGTTGTACAACATACTTATCTAATCTTCTTCGGAAGCTATGGCAACGTCAATAAACTTTCACGGGTGACAATTACGCCTACTGTTACAGTCGCTCCTCTATTGTAGTCTGATTTATCATCAAGGTTGTGTCGCACGTAACCACAGCAACCCTTCACTGTCTAACCGACTGAATAAGTTAGCGCATCATTAGCCCTGACCTGTCTGCTCCTCAGACCAGCTGTTTCCTCAAGCCTGACTTATTCTACAAGGGTAATAAAGTGGCAGCCATTGTTTTATTCTCCTCTTAAGACTGCCAAGACTGTTCTGTGATCAGTACAGGAGCACTACCCCTGAATGGAGATGTGGCGAGCTGAAGCTAAATATAGATGAGGGACAAAACCGCTGGTAAACAATGGAAACACACAACTCACTTCAGGGCAGCTAAGTGTGTGAGAGACTATGATGAATGGAATTATCACATTTTAAATGGTAGTTTACAGCAAAATGGATATTCTGTCGACATTTGTTCACCCTCGCCCGTTCAAAGCGTATATGTGAAAAGTTTTTAAAGTTTTTTTTTCATATGATGAAAGTCAATGGGGTCCAAAGACACACTGTGAAACTGTGATACATTGCCATTCAAAAGTTTGAGATAAGAAAGATTAAAAGGAAAACACACACACACACACACACACACACAGAGACAAGAATGAATGCTTTTATTCTGCAAGGACGAATCACAGGAATAAATTAAAATATTTAAAATGTGAAAAATTTAAAATATCTTCAAACAGAACAGTCAGAATAGTTATTTTAAATTGTAATAATACTTCACAATATTGCTGTTTTTCGGACAAATTAAACGCATAAACCTTTTTACATATTCTATTTTCCACAAAAAATTTAAGTTTGGAAATGACATGAGGGGACATAAATAATTGTTCAATTTTGGATTCAGTTCACCTCCCCCAAAAAAAAAGAAAAAAAAAGAAAATTCCTTCATTAATTAATCACCCTCATGTCATTCCAAACCCTTAAGACCTTTGTTTATCTTTGAAACACAAATTAAGATCTTTTTGATTAAATTCAATAGCTTTATCACCCTGCATAGATAGCAACACAACTGACACATTCAAGGCCTAGAAAGGTAGTAAAGACATTACTGTGTGACATCAGTGGTTCAACCGTAATTTTACTAAGCTACGAAAATAGTTTTTGAAAATATAATGACTTTATTCAC
This sequence comes from Carassius gibelio, assembly GCF_023724105.1. NCBI lineage: Eukaryota > Metazoa > Chordata > Actinopteri > Cypriniformes > Cyprinidae > Carassius > Carassius gibelio. The sequence continues at coordinate 12,535,953 of NC_068419.1, forward strand.
CGATTTCTTCTCATCGATTGTCAGTCTTCAATGCGTTCATGAGAGATATTCTCATATAGCTTCATTACATTACAGTTGAACCACTGATGTCACATGGACTATTTTAATGATGTCTTAATGATGTCTTTACTACCTTTCTGAACGTGATAGTTGCATTGCTCTCAATATGGAGGGTCAGAAAGCTCTCGGATTTCATCAAAAATATCTTAATTTGTGTTCCAAAGATGAACGAAGATCTTCGTAATTAATTACAGAATTTTCATTTTTGGGTGAACTATCCCTTTAAGATCTTTTGGTATTTTGTCCGATTATGTAAAACAAACAAGGAAAGTGGAACAACAGGATCTCTGGGCTGTCTAGCTGTGCAGGTGCTAGTTACAGCATACTAACAACTTCACAATAGCTGGTGACACCTTCGTAGCACATGTAGGCCAGTGGCAGACTAATAACTTGGGTTACATATAAGAAAAAAAAAACAATCTTCATATTACTAAAGCATCCATGGGGCGTTCTAAAATAAAAGCACTTTCAGTGTAGAAGTGTTCGACACAATGGCTGACATATAAACGTAATGATCTCATGTTGACTAAATTATTGCTTTAGGACAATAACAGTATTAAAGAATTTAGAGTTTAGGTTAATTCAGTGACCCAGAGTTCTTTTTTTTTTTTTGTTTTTTTTTTTTTAGTTTAGGACTGTTTTAACACGTCCACTGAGATTCAGTGTTGAATCTGCACTGTAATTCGAACCGCTCTCATTGCCCAAAGGTATCTCATCATACTCTTTCAGAATTCAGCACTTTTTTTTCCGCTTTACATTCCCGAGCCGCTCTGTCCTATGGGACCTTAACGACTGTGCCTTTGCAGGCGAATGAACTCAAAGGACTTGCACTGCTATGATCTAAAAGTAATTTAACCATCTGGACCAGGGTCACGTTTTTCCAGAAGCCTGCTGGTGGCGTTACACTATACACATAGACTATATAGAGCTTAGGCTTAAAAATGTATCCTACGCTGAAGTGCAACTACCTTTAAGCAAGTAAAGAAAAACTGAAGAGAGCTTGGACATCTTCCAGGTCTTGAATGTCATCATATATTCAGCATGGGTAAAATGCATAAGGGTACAGTCTGGAGAGATCAATGGAGCAGGAAAGCTATGAACCGCTGATTTCAGGAATGCCAAACGTGTTTGGAATCATTAAGCAAATGCATTTGCTCTCCAAATTACTTGAAGTGGTTATTTCCATTTTCCAAAATTTCACAGTGAGTGATTAAAAAAAGATTGCATTTGACAATTACTGCATGGTTTTGAATGCCCAAAGTTGATGCCTAATGACCTGACACATTCTCTGTTAGATTAAACTAAATATGTCTGATCACAACAGCAAGTGTGACGACACAGTCCGGACACACTGCAAAGGTCACAATGCAGGAAAATCAAATACAGAAAGGTTCATATATGACCACTGAGCTAAATGAGCTTGATGAGCCATGGTTGAAAGTGGCTGTTAACGTAGAGTGGGACATCAGGTAAAGTGGAACAAATACATTTCATGATTGAGTGTCCTTTAAATAAGAGGAGACAATCAAACGTAGCAGTCATTAATAAAAACCCGCAAGAGTCTTTGTCAGTCTGAAAATGTCTTCATTTGTCTTACATCATCATCATCATCATCATTGTGATTAAGCTTAAACATATAATCAATCCAAACGAAAGAAAAAAAAAAACAATAGTAAATGAGAATACTTCTCTTAAACTATAAAGAATATAAATCAGCTTAAAAAAAATCACTGTGCTGTATGATTAAAACACTAAAGAATATTGAATTACAAATAAAGATGCATGTTACAGAATTGCAACAGCTTTGTTATAATACATACATGACAGCAAATACGAGTTACATCTTGACAGCTCGCTTTAGATGATTACTACCATGATGGTCAATTACATATTTTCATATTAAGCGAAAATATGTTTATTTAGTTTAATAGTTCAATAAATGTGTTGTATAAAAGTTAGTTCCTCTCGGCTGGAGATAATGAATTACACAGGCTAAATCAAATGACCAAAATAAAATTCTGCCTCAGTTAATAATTTTCAAATCATAAAGAAAGAATTAAGACACAAAACAAAGTTTAACTGTATTTGAATCCATTCTTTAAAACTAGAATGCTTGAAAATACAGAATCTAACTGGAAAAAAAAATCCATCAATATCAAAGACTTAGCAATGTAGACTAGTTATATACATCTTCTGCTAGCAAACAAAGCGCACAGATGCTGAATGAAGACGTGAAACTGTTTCATTGCTGTCAAAAGCTGCTTCTCCTCCAGACTGTAAATTACTCTGAGGCAGCACCACCACGCGGTAAATATGATTTCATCAGCAAAAGTTCCACAAAACAGACGTGAAAGCACAAATGCGTAGTGGTAAAAATGATTTCGAAAATGTTTTCCTCATTAATGAGAAAAGTGAAATGACAGAGGAAATATAAACATGATAGGCTAAATAAAACAGAGTCAGAATGTTTAACGGTTTTAGGAACTTAATGCATTTGAACACGAGAAACACAGAAACCGTAGGCTATTTGCATTGTTTTGCCAAATAGTCCCGTAAAGGAAAAACATAACGAGTCACTTACCAAATAAAGTGCCACAATATTCCTCCTGATCATGTAGGTGAGAAGAAGCAAAGAGTCAGAAAGTTTTTTGAAATATATGACGTGTAGTAATCCAAATATCTCTACAGTCCGCACAGGGAGAATAGTCCGTCAGAGCGCAGCTTTCTGTACGAACTCAACCTGTAAGGTAGGGTACGCGAATAAGACCCAACGACTTCCACTACTTTCCCAGAGGACAGTGAGAGCGCAGCGGCCGAAGACGAGCAGCAGTGCCGCGGAGTCCAACTCACTGGACACTGACAGTTCGTGTGAAGCGCTCCAGTCAAGAGAGCGACAGAATGAGACGCGCTGCCAGCGAGCGCCCCCGTGTCTACAGTGAGCAACGCGACGCGACAAGACCGGAGCGTCCCATTGAGCCAACGCGCCTGTCTGCACTGCGCGCGTGGACAGCTTCATTGATGATGATAGGGCGCTCTAATTTGTACAACACACAGAAGAACATCATTTGAGTTTACAATGCGTGAAGTGGGAGCACTTGATTACTTGTGTGTATTGTTTTTTATCACCCTGAAAGGTTTAACAATCCTTTTGACTTTTTTTTTTTTGGACTGGTTCTTATTACAGTAGCGTAAGACACCACCAGAGGTCACAGTTTACATTAGTGCTTATACTGATTTTATTGATTGATTTATTTATGATAAAGACGGTATACAGTTACAATAAAAATAATTAGACTTATGTCAATATGAAATAATAAAATAAAATAATTAGAAAAAAAGACCACTGAATGACACAATTTTCGTCTTTTGAACACAAAAGATGATATTTAAAGAATTTTGATAACCAAACAGTTGACGGTAGGCATTGACTTCTTATTATAATAATTATTATAATAATAATTATTATAATTTCATACTAGAAGTCAATGGCTACATCAGCTGTTTGATTAACAACATTCTTCAAAATCAACATTGAAATTAAAAATTATTTTGTGCTCAACAAAAAATAGAGATGTTATTCCACTGAGTCATTAAATAATTTTATAAATAATAAAGGCCTGTTCTAGATAACAACATCTAGGCCTAGCCTATATTTGCATCCACACAAACGGATAATAATGTTCTATTAACTGCAGTCCTGCTGCTAATGTATATTGTTTATCTGCTGAAAAAAAAGAAAAAAAAAAGTTCTGATTACAACAACATTGCTCCGTGTTTTTATCTTTATAACTGTGGTGTGAACTTCCCTATTTTCACAGAATTAGATTAGAATAGAATATTTATTATACAACTTTACCATTACAGTTATCGTTCATGTGAACAGCTCATATTTTATATGAAAAAAAAATTCAATATTTGGAATAGTTTAAGCCAAAAGTCTTGCATTAGTGCAAAAGAATACAAATTAGATCTTTATTTTAACACTCTGAATGCATCGTTTCACACTTGCAGTATAGTCTACAGTGCATGTTATATTAATATACTACATTTAAATATTCCAATAAACTTCAACACAGTGGAAAAGGGAATCCAGAGTTATTTACAGCTATACAGAGTAAAGGATTTAATTGTACTTGCTACGGTGCAATGCTGCTTTGGAAGGAGGCCTGTTTTTCAGCATCAGAAAGTATAATGACTTGGATATAATGCCCTACTTGTAACAGAGAGTTGCTATGCAGCCAGGCAAGGGGGAGAGAAAAAAAATACAAATAAAAAAGGAACGGCTGGTCCAATATTACCGTATATGCAATTGCCTACATGGAAGCAGAGTATTAAATTCCATGAATGACATACTGTCTCTGTGACTCAACTCAAACACCACAGAGGAGTTCAAAATGAGTGGCAATAAAACATTTACATTTGGATAATGCACAGTGATCTTGGGACACAAGGAGATTAAAGTCGTTATCAAGTTTAAATGTGGACTAAAACTTTAATCCTGCGACAATCTTATTTGCTGTTTTCATTAGCCAGAAAACACTGCCAAAAAGCAATCAAATATATGCCAGCCCGAAGGCAAGCGAGATGATCTGCTATTATGAGGTCCATAAAAAGGATATAGAGGCTTCTGAGGACTCACGAATCAAAGAGGATCCTGTATTGCTTGACAACTGTGTTTAACAATACATAATTCCAGACTCCCAATGAAAGCTTTGAAGACAGTCTAATAACTAAGTTGCCAGGCAACCGTCTGCCAAAGTTAAGACCCCTTCACCTGGTTCTTATGTAGGTTTTTGAACAAGTTTTGGCAGGGCAGAGAGATTATTGACTACACAAAGAAAGAAAGAAAAAATGGAGAAGAAACGCTGGTAAATTTTTACTAAGGAATGGAAATGAAACATGGAAGTCCGTTTCTGCCACAAAAAAAAATTCACACTTCTGATTTTACGAAATTCTGAATTTATATTTCTGACCTTTTTTCTCAGACTGTTGTGAAAATAAAAGGTTACTGCAACTTTTTATCTTTCTAAACTTTTCATTGAATTCTGAGTTTATATCTTACAATTTTGTAAACTTTTTCTCCTGCAATTCAGACTTTTTTTCTTGCAGTTTTGAGTTTATACTGAAGTTCAGACTGATCACAATTCTAAGTTTATATCTTGCAATTAAGATTTTTTTCTTCTTCTAGAATTTGGAGGAAAAAAAAGGTGACTACAACTTTTTATCTCATAATTCAGACTTCTCTTCTTCCAGTTGTGTTTCTAACTTGCAATTCTGATATTGTTTTCTGAATTCTGAGAAGTTTACCGCAATTTGTTTTTCTCACAATTCAGACTTTTTCTTGAGTTTCTAATCTCACAATTATTACAATTTTATTGCAATTCAAACTTTCTTCTCAGAATTCAAAGAAAAAAAAAGTTAATTATGACTTTTTTCTTGCAATTCTGACATTTTTCCACACAATTCTGAGAAAAATTTAATTGCAACTGTTTAACCCATAATTCAGAACTTTTCATGAGAAAAAAAATTGTGAAATATAATTTTGCAATTATGAGAAGTATAGTCAGAATTTTGAGATAAAAGTCACAATTAAGTTTTGTTGTTTTTATTTCGTAGGTGAAACAAAAGCAGAAATGTATTAAACTCTGAATAAAGCCTGAATTGTGACATAAAAAGTCGCAATTACTTTTTAAAGGTTTTTTATTCTGTGATGAAGACGAGCTTCTATAAGCAACACACTGAATTAAATGTAAAATTTTAAAGTAAGCAGTATTTTCTTGTAAAAGGTTCTCCAGTTAGCTTAGTTTTATTTACAGCTTCATTAAGAAATCATGTGTGACACTGTATTCATCTGGACATGCAGCAAAAAGCCTCATTGCTCAAACCCGTCACCACTTTTGCAACAGGACCATGTTGACCAGCCTTGTACTGCACAACCTTCATCTATCACCAAACAACTGTTTACCCCCACTGGGAGCATTAAAACAAAAGGGAAGCATAGAGCTAAACAACTACCACAGCAGTGATTCCATCATAACTGACAGGGGTCCCTGGGGCCACTCAGGGTACCATGAAGGAGGATGTCAAGCTGCCCAACTAAGTCCATCAGACATCATTCACCTCTGCGTACCTATCGCAGCTCGCTGGGGCGTAGTAAATAGTCCCTGGGTCAGGAAGCGAGCCGGCTGTATTGGAACTACTGACCTCTGTATGAAGAAGGAAGTTCCTAGCTGGAGTGGGTTTTGTGGAGTGATGCTCAGAGAATAAAAATGGATGAAGAGATGTAATGAAATGTACTGTTTCTCTCTTTTTCCTCTCGCTATATATATCACTCCACTCCCCTGTTTCTTTAAGTTCAGCCAGTTGCAGACTGTATTTGTCACTGTCCAGCCTGCTTCGACATGATGGATAGGATTAGAACATTTTCTTATTTTAAGAGCATGACTGAGAAGTTAGAAATCTGAGCATTACGGAGTCGAGTTCACCTTCAGCTTTAAAACCAATTTAGGTGCTCAAAATGAATATGAGCTTTTAAAGTGGCCATACAAGTATTAAAAATCAGTTCATACGGAAATAAAGCAGAGGCTCAAATTTCCGAGGATATTAACCACGATTAAATTACTTTATTTTAGCTCAACGTGAGGCCCAAATGCTCAATGGGTTCCATAAAGGAACACTGCAGGGGATAGAACTAATATATAATATTAAGTGAATTTCGACTCTCGTCAGATTAATTTTTTTTCCCCTCATGTGGAGACAGAGGAGATGCAGAGAGCTCCTGTTTCAAGGGAACTTCCCTTCACTCCATAACAAACACACTGAGGCCTTTCAGTGGAGGTTAAAATGCCACAACCTTGTCACCTCAAACCCAAACAGACCAAAGGCTAAAGCTTACCATTATACAAATTACAGGTTATCCTCCTGTGCACTAAGCAATTTAAGATAATGACTATTCAGATTTGTACACTCAGGATGGAACTTAAAAAAAAAAAAAGAAGGCTATAAAATAAGAATTTTACGTATACATAAAAACAAAAAAAACTTTTCTTAACAGAATGATTAGTGAAATTAAGTGCTTGATTTTGAAAATGTTGATCTTCAACCTCAGAAGTTTATTTTATTTATCAGGACAATGCATACAGTACAACAGTACACCTGTAACATGCCAGAGTTAGCCGATGGCTAATTTTCATCTGTAGTCCTGTTTGCCAGTTGTACATTGGCATCCTAAGGAAAGTACAAGTTCAAAAGTTTGCATGTACATACATCTAAAATTGTGAAAATGTAAAAAAATCTCACTACAATAAGTTCTAAAAAACAACATAATTATACACACAGGCATTAGCTTCATGTAGCATGCACTTCAATGCAATAATTAATAAAAGCTGTATTTTATATGAAATTTGAATTTTTTTGCAACCCTGCTACAAAACTAGAGTGACGTCCACATATTTGAAATAAGAGTAACAATAATTAGAATGTGTTTTTGTAGTTACTAATAAACTTACATTTAGAATAAATACTTTTTTTTTTTTTTTTGCTTTATACAGATCAAAGTCACAAGCAGAAGATAATGCAGCATGAAAAATGGTTGGATGGATTTTTTTTCTTACAATAACATAAGCTTGCTATTAAACAGTATTTAAAAATGATGTTAGGGCACTTGATAATAACAACAACATATCTAATGCTTGCCACCAGAATTCTCTGTTGTTTAAAAAAAAAAGAAATGGATATAAAATTGTACCCTGGAAAGTGCTTTATCTAACAACCTTATTACACTTATTTAATTAATATAAAAACCACATTTTATAGCATTTAGCTTCTTGTTAGAATTTAAAAGATTTGCTATTTAACTTACCATAGAACTTATTTCCAGACGCACCCGGTGACTTCTTCCTAAAACAGCATATTCATTATTATCAGTACACACGGTTTGATCATGCTGTCATGGTGTTTGCTAATCTAAAATGTTGCAATTAAGTTGAGCTTCAAATCATGATTCGCCCACCTCAGTGCAGGTAAACATCCATCATCTCTCACTCCCCCAGAAGAGGCCACTGCAGCTTAACAAGCTGCCCAAAAAACACTCGCATGAAAACAAGCAAGTTTACATTGGGGTAATTGGTTTCAGGCACACACCAGACAAGTTAATTAATTTTAATTACTCACCATGAACGGCAGGGGTCAGGCAAAAAGAGCAGCCGGGGGTGGAAAGAAGTTTAGTTTGCCACCAAGTTGCTCACTAGAAATAAAAAAAAAAAAAAAAGCAAACTTTGTTGAGACAAGAGGGCAGTTTGTTGCAGCTACTAATCTTCTTTCAGCGTCTGCCTCACAATTTCAAAGCTTGTCATAATATTTACTGCACATCGTGATTTGGGTGCACTGAAATACTACAATAATATGGATTACTCTTTTCATAGTTATCTGATCTTATGATGTTACAAATCATAAGGCTTACTGCATCTTAGACAGCTGCAAAAATGCAGATTGGAATTACAGTGTTTTTAATGACGGAAAAGACTCCAATGAGATGTACAAATGAGAAGGTTCGTGGATATACCACCCTTTGTTAGACCAGAGAGATCCTTATAATTACTTACATGGTCCACTTGCTTTCTAGAAATTGGATTGTGTGGAAGATGGTGGGCCAGTTTCATAACAAATGTAATTTCATGCAGTGCAGTGATAGCAAAAGAGCAGTGATAAAGCACACCGATATGGGTTTGTGACATCTCAGTAAAATCTCATGTTTAGACAGAAAGGACAATAAAGGTAGGTGTTTTTAATGTCAACTTGAAATGGGCTCGCAAGCCATTTACTGAGCTAATACGACATATTCAATGAAGGGAAAAAGTAGGAGATAACTTCATTTTTATCCATCATTGATTGGGTGTGAAAAGTAAGTGTTATTTGCTAGAATGGCACCAGTTGGAAGTTAGCTAGAGGTCTTGCTCTAGGTAACATAAAAAAATAGATTACATATATTGTGACGATCAATAGAGAAAAATATGTGCTGCTCCCCCCCCCCCCCCTTTTTATTTTCATTGTAAGCATGAGCTAGACCAGCGTTTTGTGCTCAAATCTTTTGCAATGTCTTATGCATGACCAAGTGTACTACAAATGTGGTGCTTAACTTAAAGGAACAGTTCCCCAAAATAGAAAATTTGCAGAAAATTTACTCATCATCATGTCATCCAAGGTTTGGGAAAATGTAGCATTCCATCACTTACCCACCAATGGATACTCTGCAGTTAAAAAGTCTGAATCAGGAGAGAAATATGCACAGACCAAGCATTGTTTATAAGCCAAAATAGTCCAGAAAAGTTTTAAACAAAAGGACTTTTTTAATGCCATTATTGTTACAAATTGGTGTATGTGCTAACGTACATAGGATAGTGTTCAAAATGAGGAGTTTACTGGAAGACGAAGGAGAATACAGACAATATACTACACAATACAATAGGTTAAGTTACAGCTACGTTCACAGATACACATTCAGCATTAACATAGACATTCCGGTTAGAATACAATACAATCACGGACACGGGAGAACTGAACAGACAGGGTATTTAAGCACACAGGTGATGAGGGAACTGGAGACAGGTGGGGATCAATCAATTAACAAAACAAGATGAGGAAGATGACCAAATAAGGAAACCGAAAGTTCATAAACGTAACAATTATAGATCATAGTTATTATTAAGTTATTATTATTATTAGATTATGAACTACTTTGGCTAGAAGTAATGGTTTAAAGTTTTAAAAAGAGGATCCACTGGTGAAGTGGATGAAAATTTGTCGAAATCTGTTCCACTGAATAAAATCTTCATCTATATAGTCAGTGGTTTATTCTCAGAAATGATTAATTTTTGTGTGAATTATCCTTTTAAAAGACACACATTTATACCTTAAGTTCTTTAATTCCACTGCCCTTTGTCTTACATTTTTATGTGCACAAATGCATTCTTTGTTACTCTTATTGAGTCATTGAATCGTTCACTTGAACCAAGTCATTTAAAAGCCTGATTTATTCAGGAATTATGCATAACTGTGATCCTGCAGTGTCTTTGGTTGGAACCATTTTCACTGGCAGAGTCGAAACAAAAAACAATAGCCAATAGGCCTTTTGTCTCTAAAATAAAAGCTAAATATTATTAAATTCTTGTTTAGTGAACTGTTGTATAGAAGCAATATCACACTGGCAATCTTGCTGCTGTTGGTTGAAATGAATTTACAAGTATAATTGATATGTATGAATATATTTGACGTATTTTAACAAAGCAACATTCATCTAATCCAAATACTAGATGAAAAACAACAGATTGATCACGATACCATCTAGCACAGCATTGATCTGTTTCAGATGAAAGAACAGGTTTTCCCAAATCATGACTATTATCTGGGATCGGAGGATTTGTGTCAACAATGCCATTCTGTCCTGTGGCCTGTCAGCTGTGAAGCATGGGATTGAATTTAGCTTGTAATCGAACAAATCATATTGTCTCAGTCTAGTGAGAGAGATAAGAGTCGTAATGTTGTCTTTTCACTCAATTGAAGAATCTGTTCCACAGAGTGATTCTCTAAAGAAGAAAAAGTTGAATTTGTCCACTTCAGTTTGGTTTTCTTTACGGTTTGTTAGAGCACTGTAATGGAGTCTGTTTGTGAGGTAGTGGCTATAGCTCAAAAAGAATGAAACGAAGTAAATATGCAATATCCTGACCTTTTGCACAAAGTTTTGGAACAAAACATAACTTCTTCAAATGAATTATAATATATAAGTGAATCCTAGCACTCAAATTAGACAAGTGAGACGCAGTTGTCAGTCGAACTTGACTTGTTTCTCAGGAGCGTTTCAAACTCCATCAGCAATTTTAATTAAACTGCTGCGTAATCTTCAGCGTCTATTTTTCTTTCTCTCTCATGCACATTTTGCTCTCGTTTTCTGAATGCTGCTGAGTGAACATAGTCACATTATCACTTAATTAATTTCTATCAGCCATGCCACAATGGCTTCTAGAGCAAAAACAGCATCTTTCAAAATGACAACAAGCTAGAATCTCTTTTGGTTTTATGGAGGGCCGATGTCGCATTCTCATTTTCACAGACCGTTCACTTGAAGCCTTGTGACATTAAGAAAGCTGACAGTCACAATGGATATTAGGTGAAGTAGTCATCTTGAAAAATAATGGTTATGGCACAGAACTAAATTGTGTTACTTTGCGCAAAAACAGTACAGCTAATGTCTACATATATTGTATTAATACTTTATATAAATATATTATTCCAATATATCAAGCATAGATTTTATTACAATGCAATTTAAAGAAAACAAAACCGCACAGAGAACATCTCTTTTGCAAAATGAAAGCTGTGAGAGGGATAAAATAAGAGAGAGTGAAAGAAAGAGTGAGACAATAGTAGCTGCTGACCACTGAGAGCGAATGCTAGACCAGCCAGCACAAATTTCCTCTGCCCTCAGCCATCAATAATCAGACACAATGTTAGGAAAAATGACTAATGTTTATCTCTTGCAGTGCCTAGGGGACCTGCTAACCAAACGATAAAGCATCTTCCAGTGGTTTGCTTTATATTACCATGAGGACTGTTGTTCGAATGTGACAATCTTTTTTTTTGTATAACATTTCTGAGATGAAAATTACCAGTATTAACCCCATTTGAATTTTTGTAATTGAATATTAAGTGCTTTTGACTTTAACTCATGATTGCAAAAATAAATAAATAAATTGTGCGAATTTATGAAACCTACATATTTATTTCTAAAAGTACATAAATATTACCATGAAAAGTTTTCAACTAAAATAAATTAATTTTACTGGCATAAACTTTTACAGTCAGGTAAAAAAGTGATACATTTTCATGCTATGGTTTATCAATAAGCGTACATATTCATGCTTATCAACAAATTACAGTCCCAACAGTTGGGATATGGGGAAAGTTTTCTTACACTAATATAACTTCATAAATAAAAATAAAACAAATCTTGACACCTAATGGTATTCCATATATACCCAGATTATCAGTGGTGTATAAAGTAAATGAAATTCATACTCAAGTAAAAGTACAGATATCTTACCAGAAAAAGACTTTAGTAGAAGTTGAAGTCATCTTTTAGAAAATTACTTGGGTAATAGTCTTAAAGTATGTGATATGTGTTGTACTTAAGTATGAAAAGTATTTATTAAATGGTACATTTTAAATACATTATATTTCTACAGTCTCTGGACTGGCTACCTATTAAGTTCCGTATCAGTTACAAATTATCAGTACTTACCTATAAGGCCCTAAATGGTTTAGCTCCTGTGTACCTAACTAGTCTTCTAACACTCTACAATCCATCATGCTCCCTGAGGTCTCAAAACGCTGGACTTTTGGTTGTTCCTAGAGTAGCAAAGTCCTCAAAAGGAGGTAGAGTTTTTTCACGTTTGGCTCCAAAACTCTGGAATAGCCTTCCTGATAATGTTCGGGGTTCAGACACACTCTCTCTGTTTAAATCTAGATTAAAGACACATCTTTTTTTGCAAAGCATTCAAATAATGCATCTCATAATTTGTGACTGCAGTTGTATCTGAATAAATGTGCATTATTATTCTTTAGCTTGGGTTTAACTAATACATTTTACTTGGTTGGAAAAGCAGCTATGCTAATTATGTCTCTATTTGTTTCTCTGTTTTCCCACGCAGATTTAAACAAGCACCTGAGAAGAGATGGACCTCAGATGATGCTAACCCTGAATCAACAAACAGAACTAACAAATATTGTCTAATTGCATCATATAATACAGTAACTGCTGTTAATATTGTTCATCGTCTGGTTGACTACGTCTTGTATTAATTTTTTTTTTTAATTCTGTCATATACATAAACTGACAGTCACCACTTATCAAGTCAATTCAAGTCTGCTTTATTGTCAATTCTTCCACATTACAGTACAGTACATACATACAGAGAATCGAAATTGCGTTTCTCTCAGACCCCTGGTGCAAACATATAACATTAACAGTAGAGCCTAAAAATATAGATCAAATATAAAATATAAGAAACAACTATACAATAAGGGAATGTAAAAAAGACATAATCAAATTTTAAAATGTTAAATAAAGCAGTGCAAGGCACATGCTGATAGAGTGTAAGTCAGTGAAGTGAACAAACAGTACAGATAAAGATTTTTAGTGCAAAAAAAAGAAGCTTATTCAGTCTGATAAATTGACAAAGGGCTCAGAGCAGTTATTTTATTTAACTGACTGATGAGGTAGTAGAATGACGTCAGTTCCATGGTAAATAAGGTAGTGAGCAGACCAATGCTGCACAAAGTGACTGGTGCCTGCCATCTTATATTGGGGGTGGGGGTGTGGGGGTTTGGAAGGACCTGGGCATGTAGGATCTGGGGGGGTTCATAGTTCAGTGGTGCTTGGGGCAGAAAAGGGAGAGGGGGGCAAGTTCGGGAGTTCAGCTTCCTGACAGCCTGATGGATGAAGCTGTCCTTCAGTCTGCTGGTCCTGGACTGGAGACTCCGCAGACTCCTCCCCGATGGCAGCAGACTGAAGAAGCTGTGTGACGGGTGGGTGGGATCATTTGCGATCCAGAGGGCTTTGTGAGTGAGACGGGTTCCATAAAATTTCCTGGAGGGAGGGGAGAGAGACACTAATGATCTTCTCAGCTGCTCTCACTATGCGTTGCAAAGTCTTCCGGCAGGACGCGTTGCAGGTGCCATACCACACAGTTATGCAGATCGTCAGGATGCTCTCGATGGTGCCTCTGTAAAAGGTGTACCTGATGGGGGGCAGGGCTCTGGCTCTCCTCAGTTTGCGGAGGAAGTAAAGACACTGCTGTGATTTCTTGGCCAGTGCTGCGGTGTTTTCAGTCCAGGAGAGGTTCTCTGTGATGTGCACACTCAGGAACTTGGTGCTGCTCACTCTCTCCACAGTCGCACCGTTGATGGTCAGAGGAACGTGCTGAGTGTGTGCTCAACAACAATCTCCTTTATCTTCTCCACATTCAGAGAGAGATGGTTGTCACTGCACCATCCGGCCAGGTGGCTCACCTCGCTCCTGAAGTTTGTCTCATCTTTGTTGCTAATGAGACCCACCACAGTCATGTCATCCGCAAACTTAATGAAGAGGTTGGAGTTGTGTGATGGTGCGCAATCGTGGGTCAGCAGAGTGAAGAGGAGGGGGCTCAGCACACATCCTTGGGGAGCCCCAGTGTTCAGTGTGATGGTGCTGGATGTGTTGTTTCCGACCCATACTGCCTGAGGTCTTCCAGTCAGAAAGTCCAACAGCCAGTTGCACAGTGAAGTGTTGAGCCCAAGCTGGATCAGTTTGTAAATGAGCTGTTGAGGGATGATTGTGTTGAATGCTGAACTGTGAACTGCTGAAATGCTATGAACAGCATTCTGACGTATGAGTCTATTTTCTCTATATGTGTGAGTGCTGAGTGGAAGCCAGTGGAGCATCATTGGTCGACTGGTTGGACTGATATGCAAACTAGAAGGGGTCCAGGGAGGGGGGGGGGGGGCAGACTTGATGTGGTGCATGACTAGCCATTCAAAGCACTTCATGAGGATGGGAGTAAGTATAACAGGACTGTAGTCATTTAAGTAGGATGGAGTTGGCTTCTTTGGCACTGGAATGATGGTGGTAGTTTTGAAACATGTGGGAAGAACAGTATTACTAAGTGAGATGTTGAAAATGTCTGTGAAGATATCAGTGAGTTCTGCTGCACAGTCTCTCAGTACACGTCCAGGGAAGTTGTCAGGACCTGGAGCTTTGCGTGGATTGATCCTAATGAAGGATCTCCTCACACTGTCTGGGGTCAGTGTCATCACCTGGTCGCCGGGAGAAGGTGGAGTCTTCTGTACAGTGGTGCTGTTTTGTTGCTCAAAGCGAGCGAAGAAGGTGTTCAGCTGATTCAGCAGAGAGATGTTGTTGTCACAGGTCCGTGGTGGGGGCTTGTAATCTGTAATGGTCTGTATCCCTGCCACAGGCTCCGAGTGTCTCTGCTGTCGCTGAATTGATGGGCTATCCTCCCAGGGGTCTTGTCTCTTAGCCTCTCTGATGCCGTGGGACAGGTTGGCCCTGGCTGTTCTCAGGCAGCATTCCGTGTCTTCAGGTGTCTGTAGACCTCCCCTGTCATCCACGGCTTCTGATTGGCCCGGACAGTGATGGTTTTTGTGACTGTTACATCTATCCTCCCAAGGGTGTTGTCTCTTAGCCTCTCTGATGCCGTGGGACAGGTTGACCCTGGCTGTTCTCAGGCAGCATTCCGTGTCTTCAGGAGTCTATTGCCATCTCCTCTCACACCGCTTGTGGCGCCTCCGCCGTGGGCGAGATGCAGTCGTGGGGGTCGGTGATGGTGTAGGCCTCCGTAGCAGGCCGAGATCCAGCTGCTGTTCCGCTACACAAAGTTTAACTGTAAAACTGTGGTTCTGCTGACATCGAGCAGAAACTCGTGACTGTATGCACGCTTACAGACAGGTAGATGCGATGACTATGTACAAAAACACTGCGACTCACAAGACAAAAAACACGAAAACACCGTTGTGTTGGGACAGAGAGAAGCCACTGCATGTGGACGCGCCACCATGATCAGTACATCCTTTTTCCTTATAAGCTACTACTAAATATTGTAGAAACTTAATTATCTGTAAAGTTGCTTTGCTATGATTTGTATTGTAAAAAGCACTATTCAAATAAACTTTAATTGAATTGAACTTCATCCGGTACTTGGTGTCTTTCATTCCAACATAAGAAAACATTTTTGGAATTTGCATCTGAAATAACATTTAGCCTAAAGTTTCATGTCTTTCAGCATGGACATGGATGCATTTAATCTGTTTTTAATGTTTTGTTTTTAACATAAAACGTTGAACACTGATATCTGAAATAATTTAAAACATGAAGAAAAAAAAAAGGCAACATGTGAAATTAAAACTGCCAATTGGTGACAGAAGTGAATGTTAATGAGTGAGTCACTGAGATTCAACCGTTTCATTCAAATGGCTGATTCATTCAGAAAAAAAGCCTTTTACTGTGTTAATGAGTGAATCACTGAATCATTTATTCAACCGATTTGTTCAAAAAGCTGATCATTCAATAAGTAAACACTGTCCATTGCTTAGAAATGCAAAACAGTGCTATGATCTTTGTTTGGAACTATTTTCATTAGCAATATTAAATGTAAGTCACTTATTGCTTTACTAAACTGTTATAAAATGATTAGTAAATGTGTTTTACCATCTACAATTTAGAATGCCTGGAATTTTGAGTTTTACAGACTAATAAATCACGTGAGTGCACTCGTGTGATTTGGTGATAGACGATGAATAGATGATTAGAGCTTACAGCTCATGAAAGTCAAAAGTCCAGTATCTCAAATATTTCCTAAGATCAATACAAAAATTATAAAAAATATTTAATAATATTTTTTTTATTTTTTCAAAACAGAAAAGTTCAAGTTCTTTAAAGTATGTTCATTTATGCTCTCAATACTTGGGTGGGGCACAAATTACAGCATCAGTGAGGTGTGGCATGGAAGCTATCAGACTGTGGAACTGCTTAGGCACTATTGAGCCTTCAGCTGGATTGTTGGATCGACTGTTTCTCATATTTATCTTGAAAATATCCCATAGATTCCATATGGGGTTCAGGTCAGGCATGTTGGTTGCCCAATCAAGCACAGTAAAATCATGTTCAGCAAACCAATTGGGAGTGGTTTTGGCACTGTGGTGCTAAATCCCTGCTGGTAAAAGGAAATCAGCATTTCCATAACGCTTGTCAGCCGATGGAAGCATACAGATGGTAGATGGCTGAATTGACTTTGGACTTGATAAAACACAATGGACCAACATCACCAGACGTCAGGGCACCCCAAATCATCAGTGACTTCAGAAACTTCATACTGCAGCTTGGATTCTGTGCCTCTTCAGTCTTCCTCCAGACTCCAGAACTTGATTTCCAACTGAAAAGCAAAATGTACTTTTATTTGAAGAGAGAAGTTTGGAACACTGAGCTAAAGTCCAGTTATTTTCCTTCCTAACCAATGTTGTTTCTGTTTCAGAAGTGGCTTAGTAGGCCTCTTCCTGAAGATGTCTGAGCATGGTGACTTTTTGATGCACTGACTCCAGCCCCAGTCCGCTTCTTGTTAAATTCTTGTTAATTTAACTTCTTGTTAAATAAAAGTGTTTGATTGGACTTTGCTTGACAGTATTCTCAAGCTTGTGGTAATCCCTGTTGCTTGTGCACCTAATCCTACCCAATTTCTTCCTTCTAGTCAACTTTGCATTTAATATGCTTTGATACAGCACTCTGTGTCTGTAAACAGCCACCCCTTTCAGTAATGACCTTCTGTGACTTACCCTCTTTGTGGAGGGTGTCAATGATTGTCTTTGGGACCAC